>NC_137504.1:20620000-20672500 GCF_041902795.1 Electrophorus electricus
AATGAAAATGTCCCCCTTTAAAGGGCTGCTCTATAGAGTTCTTGCAGTACATGAGACTAAACAGCAGCTGAAGCAAAAGAGATGACATCACGCCCACTGCCAGAGCCTCATTACCTCACAGGAAGGAAACAGGAGATCTGCACGACGAGTTCTATAAGGAGGCCTGGGTCTCTGGTCCTCCTTCAATGAATACCACCACAAGGATTTCACAACATTAGTTTCCTACTGACTATTTTTCCCTGGTCACAGAACCAAAAGTAATATTCAGTTTTTTGATGAGGACCTTAATTTGAAGAAATTCAGTAATTACTTAATTTGATAAGGGAGGCTTACAGTTAGATGGACATTCAATGTAAGGTCTTGAATGTGTCCTTGGGTTTGCTGGTACCATAATTTGATGGTGAAATTTTATCCTAAAATGTTTTCATTACCATTATTAGTGAATTAAAACTATTACTGGTTCTACAATCTGTTACTAAGTGTTTGGGACAGTCCTACTGTCCTACTGATGTTTCCTACCGAATGTTGGTATACTGGCAAATAAAATCAATCAAACATCTGTTGCTTAAGCAACCACATTTTTGAAGGTGCTGCAATGGACAAAGCCCTCAGTGCTTTTCCCAAATACAACCCATGGCTGCTCCTTGCTCTTTATGCCCACTACCCTTCTGTCTCATGTCCCTGCAAAGGAGCTCGGGCCAGTCCAGGGCCTGCCTCTGATGCCGAAATGCTTTAATCAGGCCAGAATCCCTAATGAATGGAGGCTGAGAGTCTGCTGAAGAGAGGAGGAAGAAGGAAGGCAATTTCTGGAAATGATTACTGACTCATTTCCTTGTTTATCCTGCCTTTGAAAGAGAGAGACCCCCATGCCTCCCGCCCCAGCGGTCCTTCACTCCACACCACCGCCCCACGAACTCCTCCAAACCTTGTCTCCGCCCGCCCCTCTATTCTGTATCATTGTGGCCCCACTTCTGAACATTTGGCACACTAGATCAAGCCTGCCCCTGCTTCTTTTCATGTCTGGGGCCTAGTCTCCTCTGGCTCTTGTTCTCCTCAAGTGGGGGAGCCGGCTTAGTCTGAAGTTAATGGCTGGAAATCTCCAACTAACCTCCCCAACAGCTGTCTCTTCAGCCTCTTTCTGTACCTCTCCTTTCTTACCATTTCCCCCCTTGTTGTTTTGTTTTCCTGTTCTCTCCTCCTTCTTGGACCAATCAAAAGGGGGATGAAGGCAATGGCCCCGCTTGTTGATAAAACAACCACTCCAGCAAATTTTTCAAAAATTGGCTTTTTCCACGAACAAGTGGCTGGAGGCCGGAAAAGGGGGTGGGCGCAGCGAGCAGCGCTTTTTTTCCACCGAAGTCTTGTTGAAAAGAAGAATAGAGGAAGCCTGGTCGCTGGTCTTTCATTTCTAGCCTATGCTCAAAAGGCACTGGGAGTTTTCAGTCCCCTCAGAGCATGCATTAATGACGTAAGAGGTGGGCCTGTCGAACTTAACCTCCACATGGCCTCATTTAGGGCATAGATCACTAGTGGTCTGAGCGAACCAGTTGGAGTTTGTGGAGAGATATATACTGTAGTGTGAAAGTGAAAAGGCTCTGCTTATTAGCCATCATTAGTCACTCCTTCCTTCAATGTGTGGATTTGAATTTAAATGAAAAAGGGGTTTTTTGTAAAAAAATGTTGTAATTTATTTAAATGTGCATAAAGAAGCAATTCATTAGCATCCTAAAATGTGTTTGGTTTGGCTACATCTCCCCACAACTCTTCACTAGCATGTCTGCATTAGCATGAATAAATGGATGGACTGGCGAGACTCCCTCCTGGCATCCACTTCCCCGAGACAGACAGGTGATGACCTCTAATCGCAATGCATGTGGCCCCGTGCATATTCCCAGCTGCATAATGTGGCCTGACAAGTAAACATTTTCCTGTGCATTAAGCAGACAGTGTTGGAATCAGGCCACCCCTCCCCTCATATGTGTGGTTGTTGCCCTGGTCACAGACAGTGACAGACAGCAAAGAAAGATGAGAGTGGAACAACGGCAGCTGACATGCCCTGAAAGGATGTATTTTCTTTGGACATCGCACCTCTTACTGCTTGTGCCTGTTCCTTCAAACCTTGTTCCTGGATTTTTTTCCCTCCTCCGAATGGGGTACACAACCCACCCACCTTTGGGAACACCAAAAATCCGAGCTGGACTTCCAGTGCCACCCGCTCACCCCATGCCCTCAATGGTCCTCCTCTCGACCCGTCTGCAGCACCAACACAAAGGGGCTTTTTTACCATGTCAGACCTGTCAGCTTTTCACTTGCAATTAATTTCTGCCTGCCCCGAGCTTGTCAGCTGTCACAAGTTTAGCACCCAGCCATGGGAGTGCACAAATCAGGCTAAGCCAAACTGACACGGCTAGTGTGAAAGAAGATTCTAATTCTAGATAATTAGCTGACGAGAGCAAGTGTGGGGAAGGAGGGAGGCAAAGGAGGAGGATGAAAAGGAAAAAAGGAGAACCAGCAGTGCACTGTGCCAGCCTCCTAATCCAGGATGTATGTTGGACTGGCCCACGTGCTCTTTGAGTGCTCGTTGTTTTAGGATCCATTTGTTTTGTGAGATATTACAAAGGCCTAAGAAAGGCATTATAATTAGATATTCCAATGATTCATTAGTAATAAATTTAAATAATACAAGTTTCCAATCCCAAACATAATTCTTATAATAGAGACAATGTGATACAGCTGTATTAGACCCACACTTCATTATTATTGGCATTACCTGAATGCACTGGCTTATGCCCAAACATGATTAAACAGTATGTTCTTATTTAAACATATTCAGAATGACAATGGAGAGAGAAAACCAGATTGTCTGTTCACTTCTAGAGTGAAATGTTTGCATATTTAGCTCATTCACTGCAATATTACCTTTCAAAAGCCTTTGCCAAGGATGATGTTGTCTCTTCTAACATTTCACTCACAGCAACATGACACAAATGCCTGCAATACATCCAGCAATTAGTAACTTCCTTTTTTTGCTTAATTTGGGTTGGTCCAGTATATATGCAGGAAGCACTGTATGAATTGACTGTCAATGAATAAAACCTCCTTTTGTGAATTTGAATGATATTAAATGTTAAGAAAAAACATGTAAATAGCTATTACATATATATTTTTCTACTATTATTTATATAATGCATCAAAATTACAAGTAAAAATTAGAGCATAATTATTTGTAAAATATATTATCTGAAATGACATTACTGCAGTATATGGGTTTAATTTGAGGTGGTAGGACATAATGAAAATCGAGGTTGACCTGTGGGAAGACCACCAGCTCATGTGTGTGTGTTTGTGTTCCTGCAGGCTTTTCATGAACGATAGGTGTAAAGAGCCTGGCCGTCTAGCAGGTCATTATCACCATGTGGCAGTGTCTGCTTCATTACTAGCAGATTAAACAACATTCTCTGCAGCAAGGAATGGCTTTAAATGTAAAGCATTGCACATTCAATCTTTTTGTGGTGTTCAAAAGGCAAGGCTAATGAAACATTTAAAAGAGCTGCAGAGGTAAATAGCCGATGACTCTTTGAGGACAGCATAGTTCTTTGTGGTCTTTTCAACTGTGTTTAAGTGTGTAACCTTTCACAGCATGGGAGGTCACAAGTTGCTGACAATGAGCAAATAAAGCGACACTGTAACTAGCCTTCTGTAGACAATATGCCACAAAACGTGGTCATATAGCAGAACACCAGAGAAGGTCATCCTAGAGTCGCACACCAAGCCTTTAATCTATACAGTCTGTAGTTTATCTCCAGACAAGACATGTTGCAGGTCTGTTTGTGGAAATGGAAAAAAAAAATACGCTAGATGTTTGTTCCACTGGACCAACAAACAAAAAGTGGCATTTTTTTTTTTACATATCATAATTAGTCTGGGATAATAAGTTTTGAGTTTACCAAAAACTCCACTCAGAAGCAAATCCCTGCAGGGTATAAGGAAACACAAGGTTTATTTAAGACATACTGACATGAAAACATTCTTGAAGCAGCATCTGAAATGGACTGTGGCTAATCTGAAGTGATATTTTAGATGTTTATATGTTAGGTGTTCTCTCATTACCTGATTGATTTTTAGTAGCCATGAGAGGTGTGAGCCTGGGACCGACTATCAAAAAGACAAATATCAGTCACGCAAAGCGGAAGATTTGGACCACTTATGGTGAAGTGATGATAGAGCTTACACTTCTTGGTTTAGAGAAGCATATCTAGATCTATAATATTATCGTAACCAAACTGAATTCCTCAGTGTGTGTACATCATAGTTCACAAAAAAGGAGTGTCCATTATACTTCAGGTACATATACATTCCCCAGTAAATTTGTTAGACACACCCACTTTAGAAACTTGTAAGTGTCGATGTATAGCTATAGTCTCTGAGCCCATCTTTTGCCACAGAAAGATTGTATTAACTATCCTATAGTCTTTGATGTTAATGTTAATGCTGCACTGGCAATGGTACACAACCAAAGGGTGGCTGATAAACTGTTCATGCCAACTCATGAGTGCTCATGTACTTTCTACAGACTGAAAATTTAATTGTGGAGTTTACCCTTGCAGCTGAGCTTGTTGCACCTATTTTGACTTTGGTCAGGGTTAGCCATCCTCCAACAAGTTGGGCATTAAAACAGTGGAGGCCCCACAGATTTGAAATGATATCCATTACTATTTGTGACAGGCCTAAACCACACACTTTGATGCTCTTGCAGACTGACAAGCTGAGCCAAGTGACACTGATAGCTTTGAGCAGAAATCAGTCGGTTTCGTGCATCCCAGTGGCCAAGAGCACTCTCCCTGCTCTAGTGCTCCTCTCCTCAGCGTGGGATAAGCATAAGGGGAGGCAGCCTGCTGAAAGAAGACATTAAGGCCCAATTTCATAGCACTCTCATCTTCACTCTCATTCTCCCTCACTCTCTCTTTCAAATCATTCCTTGCTGCAGAGAATGTTGTTTAATCTGCTGGTGACGAAGCAGTCTCTCTTTTATTCAGACCCATGTGCCTGACACTTCTCCCATATCACTCCACTTATATCCCCAGGAGCAGTAGGAACAGAGGTGAAGCAGACAGCTAGAGTAAAAGGAGGAAGTAAGCAAGAAACTCAAACATCCTAATGCAGTGTGTCTTTCTAATGTCTGTCTCACTGTGGAGCAGAGCAGCCATAGTTGGCTGTCCCAGGAGTGTCTGCTGCATAATGTTGTTTAAGTATTTATTTTTCTTGCATTTTAGCCTGCTTGAGGTCAGATGAACAGAGAGCTGTTTTGTATGAAAGTAATTACTTAATTTGTAGCCTTCCTCTGATCAGAAGGAGTACACAGGAAAAAAAGAAAAAACATCGCTGTTAAACACAAACAACCCTACACCAACATACTATACATATATACAGTCACTTGTGTCAAGACCAGTTCATTCCAGTTCAGTCCCAAAAAGTGAAACCACATTTGCTTAAGACTGGATCGGCTTTACTGGCTTAATAACTTGTCACTTGTTAGGCAGACCATTCCGGTGAAGCAGATATGGTCCTGCTTTAGAAGGTCCCCAAACAAGTTTAAAACTCCCCTGAAAATCCTTTAGGTTGGCAGGTCCTCTTTAGATATAGTACCAAAAAAGGAAAATTCTCCTTGTCTACACAAACAAGTGTACAATAAATACATGCAGCAAACCATTTCCACTGGCATGTATGATTAACATTTTAGCTTAGCACCCATACATTATACACAAATAAATTATCACAAACACATTAAACAAATATCTGAGTTACATCAAAAACATTGAAATGTGTCCAAAACTGATAATTGTTTAAGTACTTACATCTAAGCATAAGTTTATAGCATAGAGCAAGCCACAAACAAGAGACAATTGGTGCCCTAAGACCTGCGGTTCTTTTCAGAGTCCACAATTTGGTGAAGTCAACAATGTGCAGACCTATGGTGCACTTCATTTAAAAGCATGTGGGATACCATGTGGGACAGATTCACAACTGTGTTCTGCTGCCTGCTGTTTTCACTTGTGACTGTGCTACTAATAATTATCTGGTAATTCATTGGTAGAGAAAAGCATTTAACTTACATATTTTTATCTCTGCCATGATGCTAAGACTGCTTGTCACAAAATCATCCACTCTAATTGATCCTCACTTGTATCTCATGGAATTTTGCCTAATACGCTCCTTCAAGTGGAGAAGAAGCTGAGAGAATAGGTAGAGAAATGGGACTCCCTACAGACTACAAATTGTAGACTACACATTTGTGGATTACAAATCTGTGTGTGCCATTTCGGATTGGGATTGGGACTCGTCAATGTCCTAACAGGAAATGCTGCCGTAATTTCTGTTGATGGGTAAAGAAAGTACCCATTACCCAAAGGTGACCAGAGAGTGAAAAATTGACCTGAGCAGAAGATAAGTCTTAGCCTACACTCTTCTTCTTGGAAGCTCTGCTGGACCCTTCTTCGGGTTTAGTACTTGGCCTGCTTATTTTGGGCCCTTATCACATTTTTCTGAACCTGACAGCTGAGCTCTTGTTGTGTCTGGATCAGATGATAGTCATCATGATCATGGTGGGGAGGTTGGCCAAGGAAACAGTCCAAACCACTTCAGTTTCCTTCCTAAGGTTATTTTGCAAGGACTGACTTTCCTGCTAAGCTATGTTGATGGTGAAACTGCATTCTGACAATCACTGATCCTACAGTCAATGTTTATTCCTCACATAGGAAGCTATGGTGGTTTTCAGTGCCTGGTCGATCCATTCCGTGAGGTTGGTTTTGTGGATAGTAAGCAGCTGTAAGCCCATTACAGCCTGAATGCAGCAGGTCCAGACCCAGAATGACAGGGAAGGCAACATCCTGATTGCTCATTAAATAGAATGAAATTTTTGACCATGTAGTAGACACCTCATCTTTTATGGGAGATTTGAAGTGAACACCAGTTGTGCATTCTAGGGAATAATCTGTTTGGTTTTGAAATCATGTTGGACTGGATATCCCTTCCTCTGAGACAGTTAACTGCAGACTTTCCTACCTCTTGCACATCCAGATTTATTTCCTTCCTCACCATTCCAGATGCCCACTGATGAGATATCCCACTCAGGATTCAATGAATGTAAAACAGTTAAGCTCCAAGTTGGCCCAAAATGGTTGAAACTGGGCTCCCCAATTGTCCATGTCTTGTCTAATAGTAGTTCAGTTAGCTTTTACCATGCTGGGCAAGTTTTGTTCCATTTTGGCCATCCTCTCTTACAAATCTTTCCTCCAGGCCAAGATGATAACATTTTCTCAGTAGCAGTAGGAGGTGTTGGTAGCAGCTCTTCTTGTTGGTTAGCAGACAGATTTCCATCCCATTTGTTTCTTATCTTCCTTGGTTGGGTTCTTATCTTCCTCTAAGCTGATGTATAGTTGACTCAGGGCTTCAATGATGTGATCTGATCTCTGGGCTATGAGTGGACATATATTCTCAGACCACAGGTAAAGTTTTCAAGTATTACAAACATAAGATCAATGTTTAGGTGCCACTATGTAACCTCCATCTGAATGAAATGGAGTACATATAATTAAAACTAAAGATGGTTCCCTGGGCTTTTAAAGCATGACCCTCTAACTCAAGAATACACCAGAAATTTGCAAACATGCACTGTAAAGCCAAGAATGGATTGAGCCAAAAATAAACAAAAAACAAACCCTACACCAATATATTATAGACATATAGTCACTTGTGTCAAAGCCCAGTCTTTCCTGTTCAATCAGTTTCTTACGATTGGATTGGCTTTACTCATTTTAAAAAGTTACTTGGCAGACAGACCACTTGCAGACATGCACTTGCAGACATGGAGCCATGAAGTGAGGGCAGCAGGCTCCAGTTTTGGGGAGGCTAAAAAGTTCAGAACACATCAGCCAGTAACCCTCCTCTGTTGCAACACATCGAACCCCCTCCTGGACACAGAAAGGCTTCCGACCTAGAGCAACCATGCATTCTCTGTTCAGAATATATACCATTCTTTAGCATGCTAACAAAAATGTATTAAAAAGTATAAACCGATGGTATTCACCAGGCTCTTATAATTCAAATATATCCTATAAATATGATAGTAATGTAATCTTCAAAGTAAAATTGCTAAAAGAAAAGTGACAAGGCTACTAATGTAAAAAAGTCAGAAATTTCACAAAGGCTTTCAAGAATTAATAACAAGCTGCCACCATTCTATCTGTTTGGAAAGATTATCTCTATAATCTCATTAAACCACACATTTGTGTAGCCACAAATGCCATTAGTCAAATGCCAATAGTACTTTAATTGCAAACAGTTTCTAGAAGAAACCGAAAGAGATATTTCTGGCCACACACACACTGTAGGTGATTTTGGCATGAAGCAGAAATAGCCACAGATAAAAGGACCTTCCTCACTGTGAAGCATGGTAGTAGGTGCTACATGGCTAATCTGTCCTTATACCACATTAAACATTATAAGCAAGTTGCTATCTTAGCAATGAATGGGTGCCAGAAGCACTACATCTGGGATCACCAATTGTAGAAAGCTTGTTTTCAGAGAAAAGACAATAATTTTACCCTCTACAATTATATAACAATACATCAATGCAATTTATGGAAGGCACCTCAAGGAAAAATAATCGCATTAACTGAGGATGCCAGCAATTTGAGGGTACTGTAACCAGAAAGCATTCATAAGGAAGAAAGTATGAGGTAATTATCCCAAAATCCATTTCTAATTGTGTGTTATTTTGTAGACTACAAACAACTATGTCAAATGGAGCCCTGAGAGCCCAGTTTGCTAACATTAAATCTAGGAAAAGCAGAGCGCCTTAGCACCAGTACTCCACAAAGGCAGTATGTGTGAAAACATACTGGTAGATGTATTTTATAGGCAGCTATGGTGGTTGACTACTTAATTACTTCACTAATACCTACAGCCAAAATGCTACATTTATCAGCAAGTTCCATCTGCTGACAGCTTGATGGAAACATGAATAATATCTACATTAGAAATACTCTGCCAAAGAGTAGCATAATATTTATTTGACGATTCTTTCAGTTAAGCCTCAAATAAAATGTGATTACTTTCTCTCACTAACTTGCAAAACTCTGTCCTTAACTGTGTAGCCAGCAGGTCTAATGTATCTGGTCTAACGAGATGAGTGGACCAGGTTGTCCTGCAACATTGATCTTCACATTTATATCGGGACCCTCCTGTTCCTGCCCCAACATAACAGTTATGTATTGCCAATACATATTGACCATGTTACTTGATCCATTGCAGATTTACTGTTAAAGCTGCATGCATCCCTCCAAAAAGGTCTAAACAAGAGACCTCCCACCAGCAATGAAAACGAAGCAACAACTCTTTCTCAAGCGATTTGCTTGTCACGATCCCTCATGTCCTTTATGTAGTTTCCAATGCAATGCAACCGAAGAGAGTGGAATTGAGTGCCACAGTAAAAGGCTGAAAGCTGCAGTTTTCCAAAGGTTGGCCATTTATGGAATGCCTGTGGACAGAGGGGGCTCGGAGTGGCCTGTCTCCCACAACAAGCCATTCTCCAGCAGCACACGGTCAGTGTTCCCCTGGCAGGTCATAAAAGATAATTGTGCAGCCTGGGCTTTTTTAAGACTTTGAGAATGAGTGTTGCAGGGGTGGTCAGGGAGCTAAAGTTAGTGTGTGTGCTTACTAAGATATAGCCATAGGCCACCACTACTCCTCTGATGGAAATAAGCAATCCCTGCTACTCCAGTTTACCAATGGTTTGGGAGGGTGGGGGTGGGGGTGCCATGTTATGCTCAAACGTCAATAGGAAAAGCAGTGTGACACTGGATCTGCAGTATGCATAGCTCTCAGGCTTAGGACTGCAAACCTACTTTGACTAGCTACTGAGAACTATGAAGAGTAGTAGACCAGATGCAGCCACTTGGACTTGACGAGGTGTTGGTGCAGGTTACAGCACCCTGGCTGTAACAGCCAGCCACAGTCACGACACACACCTCAAAGCCACACAAGCACAAGAAAGGGAGCCATCTTACTTATTACACTACTTATCACACCAGGGAGCCCCAGCTTTGCTGTGAACACAAGCATGAAAGCCTATGTAGAAAAACACACTATACTCAAAGTGTGTATTATGGGGAACTTTGAACTTACAGAGAAAAAAAAGAATAATTAGATAATTGAAAGTAGTCTATAAAATTGACATTCTTTTTTGCCTCATATTCTTCTGCATGACATTATTCCAAAGCTTGAAGAGATCATGATATAATGATATAATCATGATATTTACATAGTACATTACATACATTAGTGGTGTAAAATGATGAAACTTCACCATGTCTGAGTTGTATATTTCAAATCTTTTATTAGTACATCCTGAACTTTCATCACGGTTTCACATTTACTGTTCTAACAGAAGCACCCCGGGAGTCGAATTCATTTACAGAAGCTTTATTAAATCAATGCCCTTTTTCTTGAGTGAGTGAGACCATGCAACAGATCCATGGTAATGCAAGGCCTGGGGGTACAGGACAGTTTCATTACTGTACATGTGATGCTTCCACAGATAGGCTTCCACAGATAGGCTTCTTGCTGTACCCCTTGACCTGGGATCTGGGCATGAAGCAGTAATCATCTCAGTATGCTCTGTATACCTCCAACTCGTGCAGTATACCTCCAACAGTATACCTCCAACAGTATACCTCCAACTCGTGCAGTATACCTCCAACAGTATACCTCCAACAGTATACCTCCAACTCGTGCAGTATACCTCCAACAGTATACCTCCAACAGTATACCTCCAACTCGTGCAGTATACCTCCAACAGTATACCTCCAACAGTACACCTCCAAATATATTTTGTCTGGGTAAACCTTTGCTCATAATCTGCATCATGTGAGTAAACAAAAACTTTACAAGGGGCTCTACTGTTCTACACTGTCTCAGGGCTCCATCTGAAAAAAAGGGCATAAATTGGGAGGTGACAGGGAGTTGTAAGGTCCTTAGTCTATATTGGGTTTATTTTTTATTGGAATTTAATTAAGAGTCAAAGAGATGTCTTTTAATGCCTTGATTTTGAGAACAATTCAAACCTTTAGATAATCCTTCAGATTAATGCCAGAAAGGATGTTGGAATAATCAACACTGCATTACAAAACATCATATAATGCACATTATCAAAAGGATTTGGAAAGTGAACTCCCCTCAGAGGAGTGTCTTGAATGAAAAGGTTGCAGACATGGTTTATTGTGTGATCTACATCTTGGAGCTACCCAGACGTCTAGGGGTTATGTTTTATTCTCCCAGACTGCCACTGGCGCTTGATCCGGGAGTGGAGGCCTGACCTGTCACTGTGCAATGGTGAGTGGTGACACAGCCCACACACAGCGTATTTCAGCTTGGCGTGCAAGGTTCCCAGAGAGGTGGTATACACCTAAAGTGAATCAGTAGCAGGCTGTTTTAGACTTCAGGACATTGAAAGAAACCACATAAATTCCATCGGAAGAGTGCTTCAATTTTATTGTACATCACATAATTTCAAGTCTTAAGATTTTGCAGGATATCATAGATGTTAATAGAGTTGTACAATACGAAAGTGATGTATGATACAAATCTCTTTTTGGAAGATTATCAGGCCAAGAGAAGCATCTGTTTGCTGATAATGAATTGCTTTCCTTGTTTGCACAATGTGTTTGTGTAGAAATGCAAACTGCTAAAAGCACAAAGCTAAAACACACACACACACAAACCCGCAAAAGTATACACACGTGCTGAGATTTTTTTTTCCTGAGGTGATTGACAAAGGCCAGTGGGACACTGACATGACCCATATATTTGGCCTAAAGTCTTGCTTTCCACAATTTGATCAATTTGCCACAGCTGCACATTGTTGGCTGCACTGTCCCCCACAGCAATGTGCTGGTCAGCCCCCTCTCTCTCCCCTCCCCGAACCAAGCCATGCAGACACACGAGACGCAGCATCCCAATGCTGGTCTGAATCGGTTCCGTGTCACAAGGCAATGCCGGCTGCTTCACCTCGGTTGTCCCTGCAGCAGCAAAGCATCCAGAGAAGCTGAGGTCTGACAGTTTGTCTCAGGCCATATGCCACGTAGCAATAAGGCCAGACTGATTCATCGAGAGCTGGGTAGGGCCGGGGGCTCTGCACACAGGTTCCGCTCCCTGTTTCTTTGTCTTCTCCAATTTTCCACAAACATGTGAAGCAAAGCAAGTGTAGTCTCAGTCACCAGGCTGGATGCATGCTGCATGCCTGCAGTACTGGTATGCCCCATTTGATCTATGCTTGCCCAATATTTCAAAGAGCACTCATCAAATATATGAACTTTTGGAATGGTGACACTATACTATAATGAAAATGTGCCCTTTCTCTTACCAGAATTGATTGAATTAATTAATTGATTTAAAATAAAGAAAACAGGAGATCTGTGGAATGTGGAGGCTTTTTAAGTCATGTAATGCAACAGGTGACAAAATAAATAAAAGCCCATTTAAAATAAAATTTAGAATAGATGTGATGGGCCTATGTTAAAAAATATATTTGGATGTGCCTTTAGGATAGCCATGTACATTGTCTGTACCTGTGCCACATCAACTCCTTGTCAGTCAATGCCTAAGAATGTCTCACATACATACACACACATAAACACACAGAGACACCAGCAACCAAGAAATGAGGGCAGCCAGCCGCCTCCCGCTCTGATGGTCCCCAATTACCGTGGGGGCAGTGGACAGGCTGCGTTGTGTCAAAAGCTTGATGAAGGGGGAGACAGGTGAGTGACAGGTGTCAGGGTAATGGGGGAACGGGGACAGTGTGCACTTCCAATGGTTATGGCATGCCAGACCAGGACAGGGAGAGGGGTTTGACAACTCTGCTAGGCACATGAGGAGTGAGATAAGTGGGCCTTTAAGACTCCTCAGAGTCAGCTCAGGAGCCATAGAAGACAATGAAGGAGCGCAGGCATGCACATGTGCAGTCTCACACAACACCCTCATGCTCAAGACACATACGAGTGTGGAGCAGTGCTCTACCCTTCGGCTGACATGCATGGACGCTGTTCAGACGAATACTTAAAAGATCAAGCCTATCTGTGAGCACTAACATACAGTATATGATAAAAAAAATTTGGATGCAGATGTTGGACATGGATGCACATGAGAAACTACCCTGGCCAAAAAAAAGGTCACTACCTGGAGTTAACTAAGCAAATAGGTAAGAGCCTCCCATTGGATAATTACTGCATGGGTGAATATGTTTCAGCTGGCAACCAGTTATTTAACCCTAACTGATGCGGTTAGTAGTTTCTCATTTGTTAAACAATCATGGTTGAAAAACACATCCTGTGGTCATGGAAAAGATGTTAATCTGTTTCAGAAGGGTCAAATTATTGGTATGCATCAAGCAGAGAAAACATCTAAGGAGATTGCTGAAACTACTAAAATCGGGTTAAGAACTACCCAACGCATTATTAAAAAGTGGAAGGACATGGGGAAACATCATCTTCGAGGAAGGAATGTGGTCGGAAAAAAATCTTGAATGATCGTGATTGGCGATCGCTTAAACGTGTGGGGAAATCAAATCATAGAAAAACAACAGTAGAACTTAGGGATTTGTTTAATAGTGAAAGTAAGAGCATTTCCACATGCACAATGCGAAGGGAACTCAAGGGATTGGGACTAAACAGCTGTGCAGCCTTAGGAAAACCACTTGTCAGTGAGGCTAACCAGCAAAAACGGCTTCAATTTGTTAGGGAACATAAAGATTGGACTGTGGAGCAATGGAAGAAGGTCATGTTGTCTGATGAGTCCAGATTTACCATGTTTCAGAGTGATGGGTGTATCAGGGTAAGAAGAGAGGTGGCTGAAGTGATGCACCCATCATGCCTAGTGCCTACCATACAAGCCTGTGGGGGCAATGCTATGATCTGGGGTTGCTGCAGTTGGTCAGGTCTAGGTTCAGCAATGTTATGTGCCCAAAGAATGAGGTCAGCTGACTACCTGAATATACTGAACAAAAAGGTTATTCCATCAATGGATTTTTTCTTCCCAAATGGCATGGGCATATTCCAAGATGACAATGCCAAGATTCATTGGGCTCAGATTGTGAAAGAGTGGTTCAGGGAGCATGAAACATAATTTTCACACATGGATTGGCCACCACAGAGTCCAGACCTGAACCCCAATGAGAATCTTTGGGATGTGCTGAAGAAGACTTTCCGCAGTAGTCCAAATCTCCCATTATCAATACAAGAGCTTTGGGAAAAATTAATGCAACTCTGGACAGAAATAAATGTTGTGACATTGCAGAAGCTTGTGGAAACGATGCCACAGTGAATGCGTTCCGTAATCAAAGCTAAAGGTGGTCCAATGAAATATTAGAGTGTGTGACTTTTTTTTTGGCCAGGCAGTGTATGTATACTCATTTAATATATGTATTATTCCTTTCCAAGAGCTCAGTATTTTCCCATCTCACAGTGAGCCAAAAAGGTGTTTTGGGCTCCCCTTTTCCAGCTAATAAAAATGCAAACAAACCAGACAGACCTTCAAAATATACTTTGTCATATCCCTGACTGCTGGCAAACAAAGCTAAAAAAATTAATCTCAGGACCATAACATGTCTCTTTCCTTCAGCTGAATAACAGATCAAGTAGGGGTCTCTGCACAACCAATTTGGTCTCTAATAGCTGTGGGTATGCTTTCTTTATCTACCCTGGTTTCCATCACTCAACATTGCTCGACTCATCTACCACCACACTTGCCTTTGATCGCCAAGCTCTCTCATTTCTCTGTGGCCTTTTAGCACATATTAGATCCACAACCGATGGGAGAAAATGATTAACTACTTCACTGACCATCCATCTGACTCCCCCTTTTCTGATGCAACCAGCACCCACTCTCCTCCCCAGTCATCCTCTTCCATCTCGATTGGACCCGCTTTGTTTTAACCCCAGCTGTGCCAAGGCATCTCCAGTTTCAGCAGCATTCATCAATGTTTTCCGTTATTATTTTTCTCCCCTCTCTCAGCTTCCCAGTGGCCATCGGTTATGGGGACTAACAGGGACAGTACCATGACACAGGTGCTGCTTTTTTGGTCTCTTTTCAAAAGAATATCCCCAATAATTGTCCCCTGTATATTGTGTGATAAACCATTTCACTAAATAGAACTTGGTGGAAGAATCCAATTAATTTGTGTTGAAATAATATGACAAAAATATGATGGCCAGAAATATGACGCATGTGTGTAATTAAGTGGCCTTTGCACTTTGTGCAAAGAGTCTTCAGAGGATAGACAGCAAAGTAGGTCAATCAATAGGTAAGTTAGTTCAGCTTGCAACCCTGTAAGACCTGACGGGAACAAAGAAATAAATACAGACAAAAAAATGTTATCATATGTATGTGAAGTTCAAATTGAGCACCAACAACACACTACCAGTGGTGAAGAGCTGATATTTGGTTAATTACATGACAAAGTCTATGCAGCATTCTTTAGCTGTAGTTCCACTCACCTGGAAAACTGATGACAGAATGAGATTTTCTCAAGGCTAAACCCCAGACTTTCAGGGCAAATTAGGGCAGAGCAAATGTTCCCAAAGAAGATTCTGTGTTCTGGACACCAGATTTTGAAAGCATGTTTCTGAACATGTAAGCTCCAGAGGTCCCTAAGTAGCATCAAATCTTAACTGCACCCATTCAATTAATGCCCTCCTTTGCTATGAGGGAAAACATTTCCTTGAAAACCTAATCTCAAAGACAACATTATATTAAGAGATTAGCACATGCTGCTACTTCGTGATCACTTTGCAGATTGAAACACATGGTCTATTGATGCTACATTTAGAGAGCTAATTTATTGATCAGAACAATGTTTTATTTAGTGGGACCAGAGAGCCAACAATGGTTCTGTCTGAATGAATTTTCCACACTATGTCATGTTGCATAAGTTGCAGGGATGAGCCACTGGGGCCTGCTGCTTGTCCTTGTCATTTAGCTGCTACCATGGAGTGCTAGCACATTCCCCAGTCCTGTCGCTCGTCTTTAACATGGCTGCAAATGGAAACCTTCCTTGCTGTCACAGGACGCAAAGCAAGCAACAAAGTACTACCACTCCGCTTTTCCTTACCTTTGCATGACAGGAGAAGATAAAATAGTGTGTCTTCCAAATAATCAACTGCTCAGCAAAGCAACAAGCTAACACTTCCCTGCAAATTGCACAGACAAACAGATCAGCAGCCTGAAAGTCCAGACCGTCAGGGAAACCAAACAGAAAGCGTCCACAGCAGGCCCAAGCTGGGAAGGGGTGTGGTATGACAGGAGGTTATACACCGGTCAAGAAGTGGTGGCCCAGGCCATTAATCCCTGCTGCAGTCTGAAATGCTGCCCTCTTCATATGCTTTGGGCTGCAACCTCAAGCCACAAGCACAAGTTTGGTGATTGATTGGCTAATGACACCCAAAATAAATGACCCTGCTCGGAGAAAGTCTACGTTTAAACCCAGGGGTCCCCCTGAGAGCTGCATGCCCTGGATGGGAGCAATTTGTCAGACAACTCGCATCTGTTCAGGCCCCTCCGTCCCTGTCGGTCTCTGGCCCATGTCGCCAGTCTCGACCATCCCAGACATGGCAGCCAGTGGTGGCCCCAACCTCGGAGAGAGGAATGCCATTCATCAGGATGTGTCATACACACCAGATCTTCTTTGTGTGTCCCTTATAGGTGGCCACAAACAAGAGACTAGGTTTGGCCTTAGTGAAGCCACCCATTCCTTCAAAGAGAAGGGCAAACCTTCTCATTAGTGCAAAACCTTTCAGTTTGCCAAGTCATCAGGCAGCAGAAGAAATCACAGCTCTGGCTTTCCACAGTGAAAGTAAAAGGGGGAAGGGGGGTTGGCAGCACCACTTGCTTTGATTTCCTCTCAGCAGGCCAGGCTTTGTGTACTAAGCCCTGAGCAGGAGGTCTTGGTGGGGCTATGGGGAGAGAAGGGAGGTAGCAGATTGAGCAATCAGTCCCACAGGGTCCCACTTGTGCTGTGTGTCGTCAGCTCAGTGGGTCAGGGATAACTCCTGGCAGGGGCCTTATTGCTTCATTCATCTCAGTTGGCCCACAGCCTACCGGCGAACACAGGCATCACACCGAGGGGAGCAGGGGCCCGAGCGTCCATCAGCACTTCTGATAAAAATCCCAGCAAGCACTCACTGTGCTTTACATTTCAATGGGCTCAATTTGTTTGCTCGATTGTTTGTGAGACAGTGTTCAGCTTAGAAACAAACAAACAGGAAGTCCATGGGTCCATAATGTAATACCAGACAAAACAAGCATTCTTTGGATTTACTCACTGCTGCTCTTTGCTAGGGCTTTATGCAGTAATTCAAAACTACGTGTTCAGATAGAAGCTCTTGAGATGCAGCATGATGCAATGTGGAGGTTGTTGTTAAGTTCCACAACTGAATGAGACAACAAATCCATAGATGTTATCATGTTTCCTCTTCCCAGTTATGACCAAGGCTGTGACCCTGATAGTGGCATGCATCTGTTCCACTGTGAGCACATGTCTTTCACTGGCAAGTTATTGTCAGACTGTAATATAGTGGAGCACGCAGGCAGAATCACTCTCACAGCATGGCAGCTTGAACATTGCTTATTCAATTCAATTCAAAATTATTTTTATAGTGCTTTGTGTAGTAACAAAGCAGCTTCATAGAATTCATATATACAGAGAATTTGGGTCCAGGCCCCTAATGAGTAAGCCAAAGTGATAATGGCAAGGAAAAACTCCATGAGAGCAAGAGGAAGAAACCCTGAGAGGAACCAAGGCTCAGAAGGTTAGTCTGTCCTCCTCTGGTCAGCACCAGATGGCAACAAAAAGTTGATCTTGCTTTTAACTTTAACCTGCTATAAAAGAGTGTCTTATAAAATATGAATATCACTAAATTCTCCATGGCATCCAAGAACAGTTTTTGATCCCTTTTTCTCTTCTGTTCCATTTTTTGTTCTATCCCCCCAATAACTCTAGTGCATAAGGTAAAAAAAAAAGCAAAACATAATATGGCAATGAAGCTAAGTTAATATAACAGTACACATTTTACATAAGCAGGAGGAATCCTTTTAGCACCATCTTTATAGGTTATAGGAGAAGACTTACTCTCATGTGATTCTTACAGTGTAACAATTTTTGTGCCAATTTTGTAATGCACAAATTTTACCAGGAGCAATATCATATGTCTGTTCTGGTTTGATGAAAGTTGTCAACTGTACATTATTATTAAATTGTTTCCAGTGAGATATTGATCCCAGGACAGCTCTCTAAACAGTGTACATGCATTTGTAACTGAGGACATAAAGATATGGTGCTGATCCTAAATCAGCTACAATGACAAACGATGTCACAATAGTCATTGCATGGCAATCTGTATAGTTTAGTGTTTTCCATAGTTAAACGGGAGTGTACATGGTGCCATGCTGTCTTCTGAGTACTGAGAGCCCCTAGAAAAATGTGGGGAATTTCTTAGGTCTCTGTCTGTGGCTGCCGTCTCATCTCACTCTGCACAGGAAGAATGAAAATCTTACTTGACATAGATCCCAAATACACTACACAGGCATAGAAACTCTGTATGCGCCATTAGCCAGCTGAGAGGAAACACAGGAAGCGAGAGACAGAAAGTGGTAAACAAAGGTCTTGTTGGAGGGGCTGGCTGTGTGAGAGCATGCCAGGAAGAGAGAGAGAGTTTACAGTTGTAATCAGCATTACAAGGAGGCTGACTGATGCAAAACCTACGCAAGAGGAAGGAAGTGGAGAAGTCAGAGCAGGGGAGCTGTCAAGTACTTCCTGGTCATTGAAGGGTGTGAAGTTTTCCGGGTACGTCACACTACATTACCCACCACTTTCTAATGAGTCATAACAAGGCAAGACAATGCTGTCTTGCCTTCCTGACCTATTCCTGCTATTTCTCTAGCAAAGTCAAAGTCAAATTTATTTATATAGCACTTTTTACAACAGATGTTGACACAAAACAGCTTTACAAAAGTCCAAGCCCCCACTGAGCAAGCCAAGGGGCAAGTGGCAAGAAAAACCTTGCTAGAGTATGAGGAAGAAACCTTGAGAGGAACCAAGACTCAAAGAGGGGGCCCATCCTCCTCTGGCTGACAACGATCACCACAATATTAACAATATAGACAATAAGGAGCACATCCTGATTTTGGCTCATAGTATGCACTTGGTACACCTAACCAATAGGAAGAAAACACAGAAAACACAGCATATCCATTCTTATTTACAGTGGATAAATCCATGTTGGCAAGTGCCCTAACTGCAAGGCCCAACCCTTGTCTTCTGGAGCAAAGAGGCTCTGGTGCTCTGCATCTTTGGCGAACAGAGAGCAACTCCTCCCAAAATACATGACCATACTTTTCCTCTCCCGCTAATAGTGTCAATGTGCACGACGGAACTAAGGGCCACAGACTACAAAATAGGAGCAGCCTGATTGGCATGGGCAGCGTCGGTCAGCAATTTGGTCTTGAATGAATGGGCGTCTCAGTGCTTGCTTAATGCACTTCTGTGCTTTAAGTGGCTGAGATGCAGTTTGACGGAGGACCTGGGTTCAGAGTGCTCAGGCAGGATTGAGTTAATGCCCCCCGCTCCCCGCCTGCCCCAGTTCACAGTGACTTGTTGGTGATTTATCTGATGGAAGGAATTCTGTGAAGGGCTGGGATCCCTACTGTAACCTTTTACCCCCACCAGATGTTCACTCTGAAAACACGATAATGTTCATCCCTAAATCCCCGTGCAAACATATCAAGTGGCTGCTATGTGTTTGTGGCAAGACTGAGAGAAATGACAGAAATGGCGATGGGAATGGATTTTAAGCAGAGCTGGAGAGGGGCAATCAGGTGCCCCATATGGTCTCAAAAGGTTCTGAAATGATCTACCAGCAGCTGATTTCTCCCAAGACCCATGACACTCCCATAAAGTCTATATTCTATCAATTATACCTTTCATTTGATAGCCAAATTAAAGCATGATGCATTAAGAAGATGGTCATCATTTTGGCCTATAAAGTCTTTTTGTATGTAAAGAATAAAAGCAGAAATATTTAATTGTACCATAAACTTCCAAAAAGCCTAGTGACCTCAGGAGCACAGTGTTATGCTAAGAATATTGCATGTTAATATTTTTCCATGACTGTTATTTTAAGGTATAAAGGTATTTTAATTTTCTTTTGGGAACCAATGGGCAAAAATAATGAACTATAGTGAGAAAAATCACTTTTTCATAACCAGGAGATTCCTTTTCAATTAGACGTAATCAGCTGTGTTGGAGCATTACAGATAATATCAAATGAACTAATGAACCAATAGGTCACAGAGGAAAGATGAAAACTGGGCACAAAAAAAATTCTAATGCCAAGCATTCATGAGCTAACAAACAGCGTGGCCTTATCTAGACACAATTACCCACAGTTTCAGTTGGCTCGCTGGGGAAGCTCACTTGAAGCTGGGAGGCTCACAACTCTCTCGGGACGTGGGCGGTCGGGGGTAAAGAGGAGGCACCAGGCTGACAGCCTTGACCGTCCCAGCCAATATTTGTCGCTTTCAAAGTGCATGAATTCTTGATTTGATGTGCCTTAATTGATTCAACTCTGCTTGGGTCTAGCTGTCAGCCAGCCAGAGTCTTTCCCTAGCCCAGTACAACAGAGAGCTGCAGTTCCTGTCCCTGGGACTCAGGGTGGAGGGGGTGGGGCTCTGGTGGGGGGGTGCCCTCTGCCTGACCTGTAGAATGACACTACTCTCCTGTCACAGCAGGCATAGTAAAAGATTTTTGGACCTCGAAATACTAGCATGCGGAGAAAGGAAAGGCTTGCTTATCATGGGTCACGCGAGCTGTCGATAGATAATCTACAGGACATGCCGTGCGTTTATGTACTGACTAAACCCAGAACTGATGCAGCAATTCTTACCAACAGCGAAGGCTGTAAAACTGAAGCCCTGTTTCATACAGGCATGAAACAATATTTTAGGCAGGTAATGTTATGTTCATGTTTCCTACCAAAAATAATTATTTTACTATTCTAAAGTGTTTCATTCATGATGGGCATGCATTGTTATATGTACTCGGTCATAAACCACGTAGACCATATAGCAAAAATGTAACTATTGCCTTCTGCACATCTTTTATGGCCTGTATGTATTTGAGACAGTGGCAAACATCATTGGTGCTTAAAGGAAAATCATAGTTAAACAAGGAAGAGAAGGTTGGTTGAGGAGAATGTTCTCATTGCAAAGGTGGTGCAAATAAACCCCTTAATATTGATCACAAGAGGGGAAAAAAGTGTTTCAGAAACAATGTGCTCTCTTGCACGATTATGAGGGCTTTCTTTTTGTATGTATTTCACCTTGGTTTTAATAATACCCAGGGAAGAATGCGCAATAACACTTACTTCTCATTCTGTTTTTTGAAGAGGCTGTGAGGCCCAGTTCATTCGAGATCTTTCTGGGCACACTCTTATTACATGCTTTTTCTATGGTTTTCCACCAAGGTTGGCAACCATATTTTGTTGAGTGTGTGCCACTCTTTTGTGAATGCCATTGCATGTTCTCTTTGTTGGTCAGAATAGGGGTAAAATTTATCATTTACCTTGGGGTGATCTCAACAGGATGAGACCCCTACAGAAAATTGATTCAGTGTGATTTAGTCCTCCAGATGACAATGTTATGGAATAAATAAACAATTCAGCCAAGGCAATTTGCTGCCAACTGATAGTGCCTCATTACAACCTTGAAATAAGAACTGCAAAGAAATGAAAAGAAAGAAAATGCTATTTACCGATTTCTCTGTCTGATCTCAATGTGGATTTTGTGAAATGCCTTGCTGGTTAATTGCTGAAAACTTTAATGTGGTTAGGTTAACAAAATGTTTAAAAAAAAATTAAAATTCACTGCACTCATTTTTATTCATAGTTATTATTCAGAGAAAGCATGAGAGTATCTAACTGTGGTAATAAGTCTGATCTGATCTGAATGCAGCGAAGCCTACAGGAAACAGAGGATTCCTTTACATCAACATGGCAACAAAATGACCTGGAAGAAAAGGGAAGAGGGGCCACTTCCTTGTGCAACCCAATGAACTGTCCCTCTTTACTTCATGATTTACCACCTATTGGTTTGTAGATCATGAGGAAAACTTAAAGAGACTTGAAAAAAGAGACTTTTGAAGAACACTTTATTGCCTCTTTCTGCTTCTCAAGTGTGTCTCACTTGAGGCGTGTGATGTCTTTAATCTTGGGCAGAGGTTTACTGTGTTATGATTAACATGCAGTGGGAGGGAGGCAGCCTGCTTAATGCTGCATTGCACGTCCAAGTAAAAGGATGTCAGCTGAGAATTTAGATGCATACTTGATAGCTTTTAAAGTGGGTGCTGTGGAGATCTTGTGATGGTGTTAAGTCTTTCCTGAAGGGAAGAAAAGCAAGAGGCAGAAAAAAAAACCCTCTAAAAGGTCCGGAAATGGTAATCGCAGAGGAACCAGTTGCCAGTTGGAATTTTATTAAGCGCATAGTCTGAGGCCTGTCCACCCAACCCCCACCCCTCCTTTTCCATTATGTGTTTGCTAATGTCACATCGATTATGCTGATCATAACCCACCTTTCTTTGGGCTCTTATCACTGTCAGTCAGAGTGTCTGCTGGGATGCTTGCAAGTTACACTAAAAGCTGCCTTTTCCATGTCTGTGGCATTTTTAAGAAGCTCTAGGAGTGATGTGCTTCCCCTTAGAGACCCCTATATTCCTACACTTGTCTTGTGTACTGTAGCTTTTTTTGTTTTATTTGCAATGCAACTGTATCCTAATAAATCAACAGGAATTAAGTATTTAAGTATTTTCCAGTTTGGGTCAAGACCAAAACTATAAGGAGTTGTGCTGAATAGCAGATAACCTCAGATGTGAATGAGGGAGCATGGTGACACTGCTCTGACACAATTTAGATTATTTTAAAAAAAGGCCCCCAGGTCCTTTTTGGACTATTCCCATTTATGGACCTGCAAATAAAGTAATGCAGAAATAAATGCTCATCCTTCCAGAACATATTTTGAACATATCTGTCAAGTTATGCTAGCCAACTCAGCATACCTGTCTACCTGTCCTTACGGTGCTTTGAGTGGAATGAGAATGAGAATCTAGTGGGGTTTTTATAAGAAGACCCCTTCTCAACTGTAAAACAACACCAGAAGAACAAATATATAGTAACAAAAAAAGGGGGTACAATATTGTATCACTTACATAGTATATAAAAATAAAATAATAATTTTTTTTTTAAAGCATGCTCTTACTGTTTACTTTTCATAACTTTGACATAAACATCAGAGAATACTGCAGCATTATGAGTTCAATGGTATCATAAAAAACATTAAAAAAAATCTACTATAGGTATTCAGCTGCAACTAGATTTACTTAGAAGAGCCGAAATCCACAACCTAGTACGTCATTAAAAATAAACTCATTAACTCATTAACTGCTCAGGACACAGAACTGCTTCTAGTGCCAATTGTGGCATTGCCCATTTCTGTTAAGACCTCTACAGCAACCTCTGTACTAACATTATAGAAATGGCTTCGGAGTGGCTAAGCTTCCACCTGTTTTGATGGTATCTCTTTATAAAAGTCAAAACAAGTAGCCTGGGACATGTTTAGTCTAAATGCCGGTGGAGACCGATAATCCAGCACCAGTCGCTTAAACTGATCTAAACTCAGAGTACTGGGCATCACTTGTGATTCCGACTCAAGGGGGTCAGAATTTAGGCTTGTGTTACAGGTCCGGCATCTGCCATCCGGCCATCAGGCAGCCATATCCATCATACGGCAATGTGGAGACCGGTGTTTGTAAAAACACCCAAAGGAAATGGAGTCTCTCGGCCAGACAAGAATAAAATTAGCTTGATGACTAAGTTCCCCCTTAAGCTCCGTCGGGAATAAGACCCTCCATTTGTTTTCATTACTCCCCTTCACCATGGACAAGCACAGTGTCACTCAATTCATTTTTCTGCCTGCAAAGGCAGCTAATGCTTACAGCCAAAATGGGAAGCTCTATGGATGAATTTAGCTTTTACTGATCAGAGCAATGTTCCAGCTCTAGTTCAGTATATACCAAACAGAGAACGTACCAATATTTGTCAGTCAAGATGCCGATCCTGTGCTGAAAACTTGGAATATAAACACTTTTTGATTTATTTACAAACATTTCAAAGGTCTCAAGTATGTCACATTATCTCAATGATCAGGACTGAAGACAAGAGTTGGATCCAGACACTTGCAATAATGAGAGCTATGCATACAGTTGAGTTCGCTGCTCCAAGTGGAACTGGAAAATGCTAATTATGTAGTTGCGTATTCCTGCAAATATTTAATCATCAGCGCTTAGGGCTAGGTTCACTAAATAAATCACCAGGAAATTCTAGTGGTCATAGTGTTGAAGTAGACATGCACATGTCCATGCAGAGACCGGTTCAAGCTTTTAGCCTGGGTGCCTGTTCAAGGCAAGTGAAGACATCTTGTAGTTCTTTAAAGCCTGTAGCATTAACACCATTGCCCCCAGAGTAAACCTGTGAGCTGACCCACAGTTGACAGAGCCCTGTGGCTCTTTGTAATGTAGTCGTAACCCCGGAGCCCTCAGTAAATGCATAACATGAGGGAGCAGAGCTTTTGAGGCCTGCTGCCGAAAGGCAGGTACTTTGCACAGGGAGGCCAGGAGGTGCACCAGACAGGAGCCTTGAACTTGATGTGTGAAGTTGCTCCAATTATGAGACTTGGAGCTCAACAAAACCATTCTCACCTTTTCCCACATCTGGCTCTTCCTGTCCTACCACATTCATTCATTTTCTACCCATGCCCTCTGCAGGATGCAATTTCTTTTAAATGAAGACATCAAAAAGACTACCAAGATCTCTGCTATGCCCCTCCCCCAAGATGTCAATTACAGAAATCCAAAGAGCATGACACAAACCTGCAGACCCACAGTGGGCACACTCCGCACACACTTGGCATAACAGCATGGGTTGGCAGCCCCAAAGTATCTCCATAGATACGGTCAAGCAGCCACGGGCTCGAATTACATTGCTTCCCAGAACCATTGTTTGTGAACAGGAGGAAGCTATTTATTATAATGCGTATCTGCACAGTGTCCTTGTCCTTCCACAGTTTGGGTGGCTGTGCCCATGCATCACTGCCCAGGACACAAGGGTGAGGTGGGGTGGTTGGCAGGGCTGGGGGAGCTTATGTTTGGGATGTCAAATAAAGAGAAGAAAGGCCCCATTTCCCTGGCTGAAGGCACCCCTGGGAGGTATAAACAGGGGAGTTTGGGGGTTACTGACGGTGCGTCTAAGCGGAGGCCCGGATTTACAGCTGCCCAGGGTAAAGGCTCGCTGTGCTTATTTCCACAGCCAGTTAAAACAAATTGCAGTCATGCTTCAACCTTAGGACCCCGTCCTTTTCTCCGACCTTCTTAGCTTGCATTTTAGAGCAATGTTATTCTTCCGTAAATGATCTAAATTACTCCAAAATAAATATCAATACACCAGGGATAGGTTCTGCAGGAGAAAAGTCTGCCTCTCTAATGTGCATGACTCTGATCTTCCCCAGGACATACTATAGATCTGTATATTAATACTTCTGCATTTTAATTACCCTTATAGATGTAACAACTCATTTATTATATATTTATTTTTGTGTGTTATTTATTTAACAACAAATCCAGAGAGATTTAAACACAGAATATATTATGTGAATGATATCATTATACAGTCACTTCTCCACTCAACGTTTATTTATTAAAAACTCCTTGGAGATATACAGAAGAACACAATAGTCCATCTATTGCCATACACTATTTCCTAGTCATTTAACCCTTTATCAGTGGCCAGTTTTCATCAGTGGCCATTGGATATTTTTCATGGTGATCACCTCTCAGACCAGCAGTGACACTGGCATGTGGGAAAACTCCAGGAACACTGCTCTGCTTGATTTACTGACACCATGACACCTCCCACTTCCACGAACAATCATGACAGTGTCCCTGCTGTGCCAAGGACCACCATCTAAACAGTTCTGTAGTCTGAAAATGACCAGTGATGAAGGGGGTAAATGGAAGATAACCAATTGTACATGGCAACAGATGGATTAGAGTCTTTTTGCACAACTATAAAATGTATCTATAAGAAAATTGGATCTAATGATATTGTCAGTAAGTGCAGGTGCAAGTGTATAGGGACAGACTCTACAATATATATATTTTCATTTCATATTTCAATACCTTGTTGCCATATCAGTCAGGGTTTTACTGAGAGGAATTTGTTTCAGTTACCACTCAAGCATAAACAACAAACATCCACACTTCTACCACATTGTCTCCTTAAAAACAAACAAAAACAAACAAACAAAAAGACACACATTACAGCTTTGCTAAAAACCCATAGAAAACACAGGTGGGATGGTCACTTTTAAAACTGTAGGGTGGAGTTTAACAGCCTTCTGATAGCAGAAGGCTAGGTGCAGTTACAGGACTAAGATGTTCTACATAAAATACTCAGTAACCTTTTACCAGGAAGGAGAAGTTTAAAAACTTACTGTGCATGGTGTGAACTATCTTCATACATTTGTAGTGCCGCCTTTTGCAATCTACTGATCTATATAGATGCAACAGATGGGAGTTCACAACCAATGATTTTAGAAGCAGTACTTTCCACCTTCGCTCTCATATGCTGCTGTATTGCCATAGCCGACACATATTGAAAGATCAACAACTTTCATATTTAAAAATAGAGCCAACCAAATCAATACTGATTTTTGAAGTGAGTTTGGGGGAATTCAGCAAAGACCTTAAACAAACATATTATAGCTTGTCAAAACATGTTAGCAGTGACATGTGGTCATAAGAATTAGTGACTTTGAGATAAGTCAGTGAGTACTTCATATTAAAAAGGCTATTTTGGGGAGGGGGCATAAAAAGATATTGCAGAAAAAAACTAGTTAACTAGTTAAAAGTGACATAATAAGTGAAATATATTCATAACATATCAGCAATTCAGTCTAAGAAACAGTCTAAGAACAAGCCAATGGTAGCACCATCATTTGCATCTCTACTGGCTCAAGTGATTGGAAAACTGGACCTTTTGTAACATGAGAAGCTGTTTGAATTTGTCTCCTCCAGCTTCCACAGGACTCTACAGGAGCTAGAGTGCTGGCAGTTTTGTGTTAACAATTAGAAACAGATGTGTGGAGATTACAGGCCAACAAGTGTCATCAATGGTTGTAAAGCCAAAGGAAGCATATTACCTGCCCATATCTTTATTAATCACATTATGATAATTATGATACTATGATACTATGATACTATTCTGCACAAAATACATCTTGCCTATTATTTTAAGGTAATGCCCAACTAGAAACAATTAGATGATTGAATATGTACCTTTAATTAGTTTGTGTGTTAAATTTAATATGTATATTTGATTGGTACTAATTAGTGTTTAAAGCATCAAAATAGAGCATAGTACAAACTGTGCACTGAAGCATAATAAAATATATTCAAATTCTCTTATTAAATCATTCTGTAAATCCCAAATGTTCAGAAGAAGTGGTCAAAGTGTGAGCAAAGCCTAGAGTAAAAAGAAATGGCTTCCGGTACTTCACAGAGGCTGAAAAAAGTTGAAGAGTTGAAGAGCCCACGCCTTCCTGCCCGCTGACCCAGTGCGCATCCCCTTAGCCCTGAGCAGCCCTTCAATTTATAACAAATGATGTGACGCTGGAGCCACTGTCTTCAGGGGGCTTATTGGGGAGTGGAAGCAGAGGCCAGGCATGGCAGGAGTTGGAAGGCCAGAGCGTTAAACTGCCAGGCCTCTGACACAAAACAGTCCATATCCAGCAAAACCCCCCAAGGGAGATGGTGCCCAGCTGGATCCCAGTGTCCACACAGCTGCAGCCTGGCTGTGACATTTGGTGTTGGGGACGATGGTGTCGTGGTTGGAAATGGACTTCTGAATAGGCATTCCAAATACAGGATCTGTCCAGCAGGCAGGACCAAGGTCGTCTACAGCTTATTGTTAGTGACAGCATTCATGCTGGGCAGGTGGCAAAGCTTGCAGCTTGTGAATAACAGCCAGATGGATTTATGTTTTTTTTTTTATTTGTTTGTTTGTTTGTTTGTTTTTGATTGTTTTATTAATGGTTTATGCCAAAGGGGAGAGAGTGGGGTCATGCAGAGAACAGTGTGATACTCTACTTGTTTTCCTTGAAGGAGTAGCTGTAGTAACATGCTTGATGCACTAATTGGGTTGAAACATGGTAGGTTCTCCAAAGATCAAAAGGAGTGTGCACATCCCACCAGCATCTGGCACAGGTGCAGGACGCAAACACAAAGAGAATAAGGATAAATGTTCGCACCCAGACTTTTATAAATGTTTTCTTCAGGTCAACATAGAACCAAAGTATTTGTGGCATGAAAATATTTTATTATGTCTTCAGAATGCATTCATTATGAATCTGGTCAACTCTGTTGAAAGACAGTAGTGAAATAAAATGATTTCCAAAAGGAAACAATAAGCCATATCAGCACAAGAGACCCAAGAAGAAGTGTGAAACGATGAGTGAAAGGTACCACTGCAGTCTGTTGAGGCAGTGGTACCTTTCACTCTCCAGGGGAGAGGATATGACCCAAACCTTTTGGAACATATTGAGTTCAAAGCCATCGACAAGTGAAGCATGGAATCTTAGCAAATCCACTGGATGGAGACTGCAGGATATCAGTGCCCCCTCCAACACAAGTAAGTGATATGAAATTTTGAGTGATGAAACATGTTTGTTGGATCCATTTCCAGGGAAGGCAATCTGGTTCCTGTACTTCGTGAATTCTCGAAACACTTCAACATCACTCCAAAGAGTGCCCAAAGATTCCTGGCACACCAAAGGTACATCAGATAGAACACATGCACCAGTGCAGGCCTACACCTACCTATGACTCTTGAGGTATTTATAGAAAATGGACCACAGCTTCACAAGAGTTACAGTCTCAGCTGTGTTTATCTTAGTCTATTTTGAAATCAAAGAAGCTCCTGTTACCTCTTATCTTCTCCACTTCACAGTGCTCACGTCTTCTTGATCTCCAAGCATGGATCTGAAGTACCTTCTGAGAACAACAGAGCAGTGTCTTCCCAACCACCAAACGCCCTTCTCATGACCCACAGGCATGCACAGCTACAGATGGAGGCCAACCAGACCACGGACATTTATTTATATACCAGACCTCAATTTTTATTACTCTAAACCGTTTTGATAGTGCAAAGCAATTTTGTGAAACTTCTGCACAGTTGAAAACATAGTGACAAAGTTCTTCAGCATGCCTGCAAAATAAAGAATAGTAGTATTATGTTCAAATGAAACAGGTATCACCAATATTCCAATTCAACACAAAACTGATTCAAATTGAGGCCTAGCTCCTAAGTTGTTATGCTGGTCTTGCATCAGAGCTGTGTGCCAACTAATATCGCATAATCCCTGCAGGGGCATTTGAGTTGCTCTTTTGCCAGTGCTTTCACTCTTTAGCCAGTCATTTGGGAAGCTGGACATATGCTGCTCCCCCTTTCACACTCCCTCCATATGCAGGCAACAAGTGGCATCTAAAAGCTTACATTTATATTTCAATTTCTCCACTATGTCTTTCCCCTTCACCTTTATTCCAATTTATATCTGACATCTGGTCCCTTCTCTCCCCCCTCCTGTGCCCTCCCCAACAATTAACCTTGGTGGAAATCAGGAACACTATCTGTGGAGTGTTTTCCCCTCCCTTCTCTTTTGCCCCTCCATGTTACTTTTCAGCAATTGAAATAGGGGTAATGACTCTGAAAGGAAAAAGAATGTTCTTTCAATAGATAATTAGGGAGATTGGTTTACCAGGTCCACTCAGGGCCCATTCAGAGGCAGGGATTGAGGTAGCCTGTTGTCTGAGCGGCTGAAGAGGTCCCCAGAGACGCATTCCCTACTGTTTCATTTCTCAGAGCAGGTGCCTGGCAGGTAGTCAATGGCGACACTGGGCCAAAAAATAAGAGGCCAGGCGAAGAGGTCAACATCAGAGGTCGAAGGTCAGGATTGCAAGGGCATTAGGTCAATGGCTACTGCAGTAGCAGATGATACAGGGAGTGTCTTGCACCAACAGTGTATGGCTGAGACTTATAAGAAGACATGAAAACAATGGGCATACTGTTTGACAGCAATGACTGTTTTACTTATAATGATTGAATCATTTTGCATGAAGTTATTTATCTATGAATTTTTAGTAATCAATTTGTTTTCTAATTTTATCAACAAACCATAGGTAATACAATGAATTGTTTTATAGCCAAATGATTTATGATCCAAACTAATATTTTTTCCTTTAATAAGATAAAGACTTAGACTATTGTTGGTTCTTTGCCTGATCCTTACCAATGATTAAAAATCTTCATCTTTTGAGAGAAACAGTTGTCCATCGATGAATACACTTGAAATTCATACTGTGATTAGCACGGGGCAGCCTCAGGGTCAAAGGTGCCCCATGCTGCGGTTTCTAATTAAATCTCAGCCTGAGAAAATGATCTGTCATTTCCCGTAGGCTTCTATTGAAAGAAGCTGGCCCTAGTGCTATTCATCACCCACCACCCATAAGGCAGCGACCTGGCAAAGAGCAGAGAAGTGCCCTTGGGAAATGGTGGACAAATGTCAATACACAGAGGACATGAAATGCTGAGGGAATACAGAGAGATTACAGGACTCAGAAAGAAATATAAGAATATATAGGGCATATTTTTTCACCCCTTGCATCATAACACCTCCCAATGGGAGCTGATGAGAACCTTACCCTTACAAGAAAATGCTCATGCAGTTCAGAACTCATGATATAGGACTTTATATCTGCTTGTGTTAAGCGCTACAGGTAAGTTCCATAAATGCCAAAAAACACCACAAAACAACTGATTTAACTACTGAAATTCAGGACAGAATGGATTATGTGCTTTGTGAGCCATGGTAAAGTAGGGATTTGTTACTCGGTGAGTGGTAAAAGGCCTTGTCGACAGACTTCTGGTTATAAATTTCTCTTAACATATCGGACTAGTAAGCATATGCTAGTTATAGGAAACCCATGGAATATTGCCTAGAGAGGTCAAAGGGCTGTGAAGGTCAAAGGTTTCATCCTCCCCTCATCATAAAGTGCATTAACATCTCCATGGACTGGCCATCCAGATGGCTAAGTAGGCCAAAGACAGCTGCTGCATATATCTTGGGAAAGAAAATTACTATAGAGCATATTTGATTCACCTTTAAGACATCATATTACAAAAAGAGAATCATTATTGAGACATATTTGGCAGTGCCTGCAGCATAATGAGCAGGTATTGGATTACACAAGCATTGTGAAACATTGTTTTAATGTTTGCAAGATGTTTGTCGCTAGTTCTAGGCATTGTAACTGTGGTATCTCACAAAACACAATGAAAAAAAAAAACACTATTAAGCCTTCCACCTGTTTCCACAACAACTTTTTGTATTTAACAGTCACTTTGCATTTCTTGCAGTGCTGATACTAAACCTATCTGACACACGGTGGGCTTGAAACTTGGCTAAAGCTACACAAAGCCATTTCATTCAGGCTACTCAGAACTTCCCGTTTTCCGCAGTTGCGGTGCGATACTAATATATGGTCGCCAGCCTTCTCTCTTCAACACAGATTTGAACCACGTCCAGCTCTAGTTTCATACATAAGGGCTTAGGAGAGGGTCTGCAAAGAGGAAGCGATCGTGAGGTCATTTGTCATGATGATAGCATCACTGAAATTTGCCGCCTTGTTTGTTAACGTTGGCAGCAGACCATGTGCGGTGCGCCAGCAGAAGGCCCACGGAGAGCTGGAGGCATAGCAAACAAAGTGAAGAGCAGGAGGTCGCGGAGTAAAGGAGCTAGTTAATACCTGAAATGTGGACAAGACATTAAAGGTACGGGAAGCACTTGGTAGTGAACTATATCATAGTCTTAACAGATGATTACATATATTTTTCTAAGCAGGTGTTAGAAAATTTCTGAAAGTCTTTTAATTTAGAAATGTATAAAATCATATTTAAGTGGCAATGTGTTTGTTGTGTTCCAAAATTTATTTCTGAATTGTTCTTGGTGGTTACGGAGATATCCACACAGGCCTGTTTAGACTGGCGAACAGAAATGTTTTTGCTAGGCAATGCCAAGCACAGAAAATGATAGAATGGTCCAAGAAATGTAAAGGAAAGTAATTTAACTTTAATTTTATTCTAGATAATAATATCTTTAATTATATAACATAACTAAACTAAAATAAAAATTAAAACTAAAATTATATGTCCAATAATCCTTTAATAATGAATTAATACATGCCATATTTAAAATCTTAAAATATGTGTGTTAAAAACACAAACTGAGTAATTAAATGTATATGCTCCATTTTCCACTCTCAGTATGAGATCTGCCTGAATGCTGTGAGTGTGTGCATTAGATCTGCCTGGGCTGGGGGTCTCTGCCTGAAAAATCAGTCCGAACCTGCTGCGTTCAGTTAGTGTGCCTCCACCCCCAACTCCCTGCAGCGCGTCACGCCACACCACCCAACTCCATGGAAATCGAAAAGGATGTAATGTGATACACAAACTAATCCTGCCCTGAACAATTGCTGGCATACCCAGGCACAGAGGTGCTGATGCCCTCTGATGAACAGAGGCACAGTGTGGGGCTGAGCTATGTGCTACCGTGGCAGTGGTGAGGAAGAGAGACGTGTGGCCTGTGCCCAGCTGCCTGATAGAGAGATTCAGTGTCAGGGTGAATGCTTGCTTGCTTGAGGCCCTGATTAATACACACATCTATAGCTCAATAATAAGACCTGTTCAGATCAAGGTCTATAGCTGCAATATATCTCAAACTGTTTCTGTGTGGCTCGGAATCTGATCCTATTTCAGCCCTCCTGACTGAAAGGGTTTGTGACTGTGATTGTAATAATCCTGCACTTCATACTTACATTAAAACTTGTTTGGACAGATGAAAACTGCAGCACTCATAGTGAGAGCACATGTTGAATGCAAGGATTAACAACAGCTGAAATAGAAACCTCTTTTTTTACCTTAAGAATTAATTAGGATGCCTAAGTTAATTAGGGACACTCGTGTTGGGATTTGCTTCAGACACTACCCTTGCTCTTAGGCAACCCTTAAGGCTTTAAGGTGTGTTTTCTTGACTGTCACCTCTTGACTTTGGCTAAACGAAAACAAAAGAAAGCACACCACATATACCAAGCACATCTGTAGAAATATCTGTAGATCTGTAGAAAAGTGCACATTTAATTTTACAATACAGACAAATAAAGCTCTTTAATCATGTATTGCTAGGTACTGGTAATGCCTGATTGCAGTTACAGTTGCTAGGCATGAGTAATGCCTAATTGTACATAGAAATGGCTGTGTACAGAATGTTTGCTAGGTGGTTTGCCATAGAACGAGGTGCAGCAAGTAGGGTTAGTTCAACATGTTTACTGATATTTCATTTCCCTATCTGAAATAATGATTTTGTATTTTCCAGATAACTCCACTTAAGACATACCTTGGCAGGTTTTCTTTTGCCAGACCTGTAACATTGTTTGCATAACTGTATTTCTGGATCATTTCATTATGACCATTATTACCTTGGGTGTGTTCTCCTTTCTTCCACTGATATTTATCACTACGCTGATACTGATGCATATCTTCATTGCCGTCGTGTTCTCCAGAACTATATCTTTGACCCACAAGCATGTGATGTCAGACTCTGCAATTTGTTTAGTGAACTTTAAATTATAGCAATTATGTGCCTGCAAATTTGTACCACTGTCTAACTCTACTCACCAGTGACCTAATTCGCCTGATAAACCATGAAAGTAGAAAAACAGGCCATCATTTAGTCAATAGCCAATAGGAGGAATGTCTCCACATCTTTAACCTGGTCTCTATGATAACATCAGGCACCAAGCAGACACAGCCACAGGCCATGAGACAGACGTTTATGGTGTCTATCTGTGCGACTGATCAACTCTAGAGGCCTCTGAGACTGGCCAACCTGTTTATCCCCCCAGACCAGCAGACACTAGCTCTACAGTTCAACCTTGTGTAAATCAAACCCTATCAGGCACAGTGAACATTATCCCAGTCGGCCTGACTAGAGGGGTCTATCCAACTGGGATCTTGCAGAGAGCAGCGTTGGACAGTGAGGTTGTGTGGAAGGTAACAGTAGGTTACTGAGATCATTGAGCCCTTGCTCTTATTTCACAATATCCAAGACATTTATAATGACTGTCAGTTATTTTAATTCTTTTTTTATTATTATAAAAGCATACACATAGTGCTGCATAATTATTACTTCCTTAAAACCACTGTATACGTCCATTGCACAAATTGTTAAAGTTTCAAGCTTGTTTTATAATCTACCGGGAATACTCAGACCCTTTCCATCAAGAATTCATATTTCCTTTGCCTTGATGCTAGCTTTGAAAATGAAACACGCCATACAGACAAACCCAATAGAGTGTATTCAGGAGACACTTCACTTGTTCAACCAGGGGTCTTCTTTGCCAGCACACCGTGCTATGATGAACCACCTCATTCTTCCCTAGCCCCAGTGGTCCTCTCTGTCACAAAAAAAGAGAAATGCGTTCTCCAGGGAGTGAAGATAATGAAATCAGAGCGTCCAAGGCAGCCCAGGTCCAGGCTACGCAGGGGCTCTCAGAAAATGAGCTCCTTTTGGCAGCCACTGGTGCTTTTAGCTGGGGCAGCAGATTTCTTTGAGGTGCAGGCACCTTTGCCGAAGGGGAATTACAGTGGGCCGTGCATTAACAATACTGCAGCAGGAGTGCATTAGCGAGGGTGCCCGCCACCCAGATTGTACTCCCTTGTTAATATTGCCCTAACAGTGCTTTTGATTTTATTTTCATTTTTCTTTTCCTCGTCCCAGAATCAGATTAGGATCGATTGCTTGGCTGGTCCGCGCCGGCGGCCGAACAGCACGCTGTCGAATTGTGCCAGTCCGCCTTTGTGAGTATTCAGGCGACTAAATAGAATGATTTGCCCTTAGATGTCAAATTCCCTCCGAGACAAGAATGTCAATACCAATTAGATTGTCTGCAGACGCCACGGTGACTCCAAACCCCCAACCCTGTTCCCCTTTTCTTATGTGCATGTCTGTGCTTGGCAAGGCTGAGTGGTGGTCTCTGCAAAAAAATAAATATATAAATAAAAGTTTCAAATCAGTTTTATAACAGCCACTGAGAAGGCATTACACTAACTGCATTAGGCTCTGTTAGAGGGGAAGATGGCTGCCAGAGGAAGGTGGGGGGGCTTGCGACAGGAAACCATCGTCTTGCTGAGTCTCCTGGCATCCGCTGAAAGGTCAGTGTCGGCTGGTTATAGGTTTGCCAGCATAAGGCAGGGTAAGAAGAGAAAGACAAAGTGGAAATGAAAACACAAATGAGAGAGAAAGGGAGGGAGAGAGAGAAGAGAGAAGAAAGAGAGAGAAAGCAGTGGGCAGAAAATGAATTAATGAACAAATGTGATTAGGAACAGAGCAGTCTGAGTGGGGTCTGTCTCCAGCGTGCAGAAGCAGAGCTCGTGCAGGGGCTAACGTGATAACATGACAAACAGATGTGCTCACTGCTGCCTGCCTACTACTGTGCCTCTCATTCAGGGTTTTTTTTTTTAAACTAGACACCAACACACATAAAGTTCATTAAGACAACACAGTAAATTAATCTTAAGAGTAGTAAGTGGAAGTAATATGGTTTTCACTACTTAGCAGTTGCTATGGACGGCTCACAAGTACACACAAAATCATGTTGCTATTACTATAGATTTTAATATATAATGATTTTGAAATATCAAATAAATGCCAAAATTGTTGCATAGAAGAATATGCAACAATTCATGATACATTCACAATACATAATAAATATTTAATAAATTGTATATATATATATATATATATATATATATATATATATATATATATATATATATATATATATATATATATGTGTCATGGTGGGTTTGGTACTTTTGGTTGGTGAAGGCACAAACCCTCCACTTACCAGATAAACACACAAATCTCTTCTCACTCTCTTGCTTCATCTTTCTCACCCTTCACCTTGCAGTCAAAACAGCATCAATCTCTCCATCAGAAAGGAAGTGTGAGGCGCGTTACCCCTGCAGTGACACTTATTTACGTGGCTTTGAAAGGGTCAGCGGCCAGTGGAGACCACATTAAGCAGCCCATCTGCACCAAAGTCTACCAGGCTAACGATCAGCTCCAGCTGCAGCCAAGAACGACAGTTCTCCTCGTCACTCTGTGCAGGACTTTGTTGACTCGGCTATGAGATGATTTTCAGCTGCGGATATTTAGAGTGACTTCTCACCCCAGGGTGACTTGACAGAGTGAGAACCAGAGAGAAAAATGACCAAAAGGTTTATGCTTTTGAGCCAATCTTTAGTTAAGAGTTCCAATCAGTGGGGATTCAACCACTGTGAAAGGTTGAGCCTCTAGGCCCACTGCCTGTTCCATTTTTCCTAAGACTTGACAAACTAATCATACACTCGATAATTTTTTGAAGCCTGTGACTGCTAGGGCGCATGTCACGGCAAAGAAACGGACAGGCCAAAAGAGCACATCAGTGTCCACTCTGCTTTCCTGTATAGTTAAGCTGCCCCGCTCTGCTGATTTACTGTAGACAAGGAGCATCATTTTCTTTGTTGTTGACACATTTATCTTGTTATAACTCAGTCTGCTGAATCAGAGGCACATGTGACTCTTAGAAGTATTGCTTTTGGGCTGAAAAGGAAAGCGACTGTAGTGAAAAAGGGTTTTGCTTGTAATGCGCCCATTTGCTGGGTTGCGAGACACAGCATTCAGTTCATCTAGTTGTTAATGTATATTGTTGTTGCTACTGTAATGTATGTATAAATGTTGTGACTAATTAAGCATTGTGACTAATTACCCTATGGGAAGCTACAGTCGGTAGTTCTCTGTAGATAGCATTCAAGTAAGCACCAGTTGGTGAGGTCAGGAATTGAACTTTCAACTGACACAAGACTACCGGCACTTGTCTCAGCCACTGCCACACATTTTCAAATTCAGTCTAGAGTCAGTAGGCTGTTGACTCTGGGTTTTGGGCACTTGGTTTGGTTTCTCTCTATAAGTTTGTTTTTTTATCAAATGTTGAAAGACATTTATATGCCATGCACCACAAATGTTCCTTCAGAACAATAAAGATCACAATCAATGCTCTCTACCTCACTGACTTCAGAGCAAAGTTCATTTACAGTTCTTCCTTAATTCTCTCTCCCTCGCCTGTGATGATCCATATGACATCTTGACAGTATGTGGTCCCTGAGGTCACAACTGCGACTGCCTTTTCAACCCCCCAACATGAATTCAATCACTGAGTCTTGAACGCACACAAACACACACAGACGTCCAACTGTTCATTCTCTGCCCTGATGCCCAGACCATGATGTTCCTTTAACGTGGTCTCTAGTTCACCTATGAATCTGCTTGCTTAATTTATGCTGAATTATTTGGTATCATAATGACATTTGGTTGTGATGTACTGGCCTACCACCTCAGTACTACAAGAATATTGTTGAAATATTGTTGAATGAAAGAGCAGCATGTGCTGTGGATGGGAGGTGAACTATTAGCAAATTAAGCGAAGTGTTTCCATACACCGCACAGTGACATGTAATTCAATAGACAGATTATTATCTGTGATTATTAATCATAACACTGTCATACAGTCACACACTGTCATATATCTGGCATCAATGTGAGCATAACCATATGTGCACATAATACATCACTTGACTAGTTGTATATGACTGCCTTGACCTCTGTAAACTTTGCCTTAATAGAACTAGATAACAATTGTGCATATGTATGATCAATTACTCAAACAAGTCACCACTGTGTTCTGAATGGCATTTCTTCTGACAATGTAAGAGATATGTGGTGAGTCTTCTTGATGCATTCACCCCCTAATTGTCCTCTTGAAATGGACCTGGACAGCAAGCCTCCGTAAACAAAGCAAGTAATTCTATAGCTGCAATCTTCCGTCGGAAATGGCGAGGCAATCAGCTGGCATTTTTATCGAGGGACGGATGGCCGGTTCGGCCCTTAGACTTAAAGTGCAGCGCCGCGTCTTCAAACAGCCAAGCGCCTGCAATTAGCTTGTAAGGAATACTGATGTCTGCCATTGAGTTTTTTTCTTCCTAATTTTTTTTTTTTGGGGGGGGGGGGAGGCTGGGTTTCCAGATGGCTCTGTGCCAATGAATTCTTTCATAGATCATTAAAAGTCGATTCTACTTGTTTACATGGACGACGCCCAAGAATAATATCTTTTCAGTGGTATCTTAAATTATGTTTATTTTAGCAAGACCTCTATTGTAATTCAAGTGTGACTTCATGTTTTGAATTTACATAAGGAAAACAATGCGCAGGTTCTTGCTAACCTTTGGAACTGCTGTTTCACGGATAAATTCTCTTTCTTCAAGTACTACTGTGCAAGCTCACATTTTAAATCACATCTATGTTTGTTCTTTTTGCATTTTATATTAATTTAATCTGTGCCTCATTCATTTCTGCTCATGTATTCACTGCCCAAAACAACTCCTTGACGTCACGGAACTCTCGCCTCTCGCGAGTCACGTGGTTTGGCCCGCCACGTGCAGTGGGAGAGTTGTTTTGTTTGTAACCACACCTGCACACACCTGCATCTTGTTCGTCTTTATGTATATGAACCCTTGTCAGTGTGCAGTGTGTTGGTCATTGTTAATGTAGCGGGTTGAGATAAATGTTGGCGTCGTCATTGTTAATGTATTCGTGTTCTTCGTTCGTGTTATATGTGAGTGCTGTTTTGTGTTATGTAAATAAATGTTCGTCCATGTCGAGGAGGTCTGTGCGTCCTGCTCCACGCCCTTCGGCACTCGGGCCACACCGTTACATTGGAGAGTACGAGAGAGTTCGCTGTGCAAAATTGGCTACCGCTTCTCATGGGTGTGTGAGTGGTTGTAAAAACTAATATCTGTCTGTAAAAGTGTCATTGAGCCTGAGAAAGGTGCCATATAAATGTAAATAATAATAATAAAATTCATTGTAAAATGACTACAATGAATAGCAAGTAAGAGGGAACCTTTCCGAACTTCCACTGAGAAAACTGTATTTGTGTAATAGGGAGGAGTTGAGAGTAATACTGCAGTTGAATGAAAATGTAAAGATTGTGTGGAATGCTCTGGCATGAATTTCTCATGAACTTCTGAACCCCCATCTCCACCTGACAAAATCTGTTCTTCCCCCTGACAAACAGCCATAAAGAACTTATTGCAATGCAGACAGAAGTGCAATCTAAAGATTAGAGTTGCCTCTCCACAGACTTTAAAAATAAATATGCCTCACTCTACAACCATAGACCATAAATACTGCATATAGGCTACAGTGGAATTTCCATGCATGCAGTGTTGCCTAGGGTTTATATACACTAGGGCTTACAGTTCATCTCAGGGTTATGCTGGGAAAAATATTGTTGCATAATCTCACATGTTTTGGTTCCTTACACAATTGAGAATTTACACAGATGTGGATTCACCACATGGCTCTCATGATCTGACAAAAACAATGAGTCTTCATTTAGGTTTTAGTTTGGTATGCTGTAAGGTTGAATGTGACTTGCCCGGTAGTGAAGCAGGCTTCACTCAGCTCATGCTCATGCTCGGTTCCTTAGTATTGACATGGACCCAGTGAATGGAACTGAGTGGTGGGGTTAGTGATTTTTGAGGTCGTCTTGATGACACTCCCCTTTGAAAGGGCAAATGGTTGCCTGTAACAACTGACACTGGCACATTCCATCCAGCAGGAGCAGTACTGCTTATGACCCAGACCAAAGTGTGCATGTGGCGGCTACACCATGCTGCACCACTTTGGGGAGGGGGGGGGCAGGGGGGCTCTCATTCACCCCTCCTCTCCATGCCTCTGCCAGCCGTAGCAACTTAGAATGAGCTTGATTTGTTTGTCTGCCGCCACATATTTACACTAGGCACCCCCCAAGCAAGCCTTCTCAAGCACAGGAAAGAGGAAACCTTTAAAGTCTCACAAGTTGCGTTACATACAAATGCACTCCCTAGACATACACAGTTAAGTTACAAATAAGACAATACAATAAACAAACAATCCATAACCAAATATATTATCCAAGCCCAGGCAATGTTTTATAAAACCTCTTTGCTTCAAAAATAAGCAGGTTTGCGATGTCTTTTTTTTTTTTAAATTAGAATGTTTCCTGCTGTTCAGATGGGTGCAGCGGCAGTCCTGACTACCCCATTGATCTTTCATTGAGCCTCGGAGTGGACTGGATGTGAGGAGCGGTGTGCTATTTTATGGCAGCTTGCTGGAGCCTGCCTATGATTGTTCCCAGTTTCCTCAGATTGTTCCTCCCGCCGTGCTGGTGCAGTGCCCCATGCGCTCCAAAGGTAAGGCGGAGAACCCCAGACACTTCAGGGAGCACGTAACAGCACTACGCCATGGGTAGGTGGACAAAATTGTTTGTGTGTTGTTGTTGTGTGGGTGCCTCGTGGGTATACCTTAGGGTTATACATATGATAGGGAAATGCAGGTAAAATAGTCTCATTAGAGGAATGTGTTTGTTGCATATGTTTGCAGGAACTGTGGTGAATATGTGCATGTGTATATGAAGGCTTGAACAAATACACATTGGGACATTTCATGATATAATTAATGACTTTTCTTTATCTTTGATGTTAAAATATCTTGATGACAACAAAATATTACTCAAAGAAATAGTGCATTGTAGGACACAGCTGTGAACAAGAAATACTTTATTGCACTGACTCATGCAAAGTTCATTCTAGAAAAGTTCAAACCAGAATAGTGATTATACTACTAATGGTAATGCAAAATAAATTGTATATTACAAGGCAAAAATTATTTGTCCAAACCGATTTTAAATTGCCAGTATAGTAACGAGCCTAAAAACTGATATTGGAGGAAAGACATTGATAAAACATGTCACAGGCCATTTTCTTACAACTTTGATTAGGATGTTTGATGCCTCCTTGTCCAGTTGTTGGTAATAGTCATTCTTTGTGCAAGACAGTCAAAAAATTATAGAAAAAAAGTCTTGACTAAGATCATCAGATCAATTTTCACTGGACCTTGAATATTTCATGCAGCAAGTCATACAGCAGACACACAGATGGGCTCAACAAATGGCAAAGTTACATGTCCATAACTCGCAAGCACCCCCTCCCCTCACCCAAAGGGACAGGCTCCAAGAATGATGTCTGGCTCATGTTTCTGGTCACACCAACCATGTGGTTTATGTAACCTCCTGACACCGAGAAAGACCTCTGCAAAGAAGCAGTATATTCAAATATTCATTACTACTGCACTTTGATTATGATGGTAAGACTGATTATCAAATCCAGTTTTTAGGACTGAACACTTTGTCAAAGGGAAAGAAGCCCAGAGGACTTGGAGAAGCTATAATTCATGGATGCTACAGGCTTCTGTAAAGGTTTTTATTATAAATGTCACCAGCTAAGCAAAATATCAGTTGTATCACAAGCCATAATTAAGTTATTTAACTTTACTAATAAAATCATTGTCAGTAAAAGTGGAAGTTGAATATTCTCGTCGAAGTAAATGACAGAGGATAGATAACGATATTAAATAAAATGCAATACATCGCACTGAGCTTAGACATAGCAATACCATTTCTGTCAGCGACAGGGTTGCAGTACCGTAAGAAGGCTTTTTGCATGATAAATAGTGTCCAACACGGTTTGATGATTTATTTGCCTTATCATGTTCTATAACATATGAGAGTGTGGTTCACTTTTAGATTATGCTGCATCTATAAACAATTGTCTCATCTCAAACAAAAAAAAACTGCAAACGAGGTAAATTTCTGCAAATACCATATGGAGCTATCGGTTTACCAACACTAAAGTTAAAAGCACCGGTGCAGTCCTCTAAACCTAAATGGATGCTTTATTTCCTGAGATTGCCTTATTGGAGTGTCCAATCATAGAGGCGTTGACTTTTTACGACAAGAAGAAAAGTCCAATCACAAACCAAGCACAGCTTTAAAGCTATTCACCTCAAGCAAATATTGCGTCAGTGAATACACAACACACGTATCTTTCAGTTGCTTATAGTCAAGGTGTTATTACACGTAGGAGTGAAACATTACTTCAGTATGTATACAGAAAACTACACTCATGTTCATCATTGCTTACACGTGGAGAACATGCCATTTATTCACACAAAGTAATGTTTACAATTTTTATAAGCAGCAACATGCTTTAAAATAATTCTATGACCTATTTTATTCATATTAATAGATCATTGTAAAGAGATTTCAACTGACTACGAGAGTTCAAATGCTGTGTGAAAAGTTTTTCTTTGCCAACAAGACATATTATAAATGTAAAGTCCAAACAAGAAATTAAAAACAAATAATATACATAGTAGTCCTACATATTACCAGAAACATTAATCTAAGATCCATCAGGGTATCAGTATTCCCAAGACTTTCTGGTGTATTCTCACTGTATTGGTTCATACAATGTCTCCCAAGTCCAACAAGCATAAATTAGTTTAACATTGATGTCCCTCACTAGATTCAACAAATATCATTTTGTGTTTTTTTTTTTTTCCTTCTTTCTTACTCATGTTTTTATTGGAGTTGGTGGACAGTGTCAATCACGTTTGAATCTCTTTTCAGGATCAGTGCTTCCATTCTGCTTTCCACATATACTTTTGGAATTCTCCCAATGCCCTCTATTATATTGAATGCTTTCCCTTTTAATTTGCTATAACGAAGATATGCATGCAAACTGCTCCATGTTCATATTTTATAAATATATAGATATGCAACTACAGTGAATGAGTAATCGAGTTAGTGAGTGAGCAAGTGTGTGAGGAAATGTATGAAATGATTAATAAACTATAATACTGTCTACAAGAGCACACTGAAGTCCATACATTTACATGTGAGAAGGATTTGCACAGATTTGATCCTTTTTGTCTATGATAGAGCAAATTACATTTGGGGAAAGAGTATTAATCAATTACCTCATGCACAAACTCCTATAATAAGAAAATGTAATGAGGATAAAAGAGACTGATATACCATTGGTATGTGAATCAAAATCTTTGCAAAAAAAAGTCAACTTTAGGGAAACAAAGCTTTTGTTAGTCATATAGAAGTATAGAAGTATAGTCTATCAGTGCGCAAGGTTTCTCCAGTGGAAATAAACTTGATGATGCATAATAATTAAGCTTAGACATCAGAGGCTTCCACACTGCCAGTTACATTTCATAGTGAATTATATTTACATATGTCATGAAATGCTTCTGACTGAAATCAGGCTGTGAGCCACCATTTCTCCTTACAATGTTATGACATATTGCCAGCGTTGCCAATATATAAATGTACATTAACAATGAGAACAAAATATTGATGTGTCCCATAAGAAATGACACAATACCCGTATAATGACACAAGACAATTTATTTGGGCATAGAAGGAATCAAAACTGACAACTCAAGTTCAGCAGAAATCTGTAACCTGTGAAAATGAAAGAACAATTTAAAGAAAAGAATTAGAGCAAAATTAGCCTTTGTGTTAAAAACAATGCTAGGTTACTTAAAATAATAAAGAAGTGTGTTTTATTGGGTCTGCTTCTAGCAAATTATACAAACTAACATTAACAACTTTCTTCACTTACATCTAAAGTATATTATTATTAGTAGTAGTAGATGTGATAGCAGTAGTAGCAGTAGTAGTATTAATACAACTATTACTACTGCTACTACTACTACTACTACTATTATTATTATTATTATTATTATTATTATTATTATTATTATTATTATTATTATTACTATTATTATTATTATTATTATTCATACCATGGCTTCTACCATGTCCTGCAGAGAGGGTCAGATCAATTGTTTGAGTGGCAAATAGACTACTGAGAGAGTGCTGCATTACACATTGGGAATCGTAATAAGTTAATGGTCTGTAGATGTCCATTTTAATCCTGCTAATTGTTTTCTCTACGTTAGAGGATTTGAGTCCTGACCCCCCCAATTACTTGAAAGAACAGCCTGGCCCAGGGAAAGACAGCTGAATTTGATGTATACGGCCTACAACCAACGGCCGAACAATTGGAATCTCTCTTAGCTTTAAGGCCAAAGTTAAACATTTCATATTTTTCTGTATGATGAATAATTGTCGAGGTAATAACTTAGCCCATAGCTAATTAAAAATATTTAATAACTAACCTATTATAGTTTAAACATTGAATATATCATAAGACACATTGAGTGGAGTAAATATTTCGCTGCAATTAAATACGTGCGAAAATTCCTACATTACTGGCGTTCACGCATAACTCAGTCAGTTCATCCAGCATAAGCAAACAGTTGACATCAAACGTAGGCAACTTCTGAAAATAATACTCATTATCGCTTTCTTCCTCCAGTTGAAGAGCAAAACATAACCTTAAAATGAACCTTAAAATATATCTATTCAAAGTCAAAATCGCAAAGGTTTTGAGCTTCTGCGTGTCTGCTTGTAAACTGTGCATAAGGATTTATAGCAGGCTGCAAATTACATAACGTATTGGCTACACGATTTTACAACAGGCTTTCCGATGGCAGATCAACAGTATACTCTTTAAAATGTATTTTAAAACTCACAGAGTTTGTTATTAAAAGTACAATACAAAATATAGCAAACAGTTCGTAGTATAACTTATTGCTAGGCTAAACCTCCTCAATGAGCAACACGTAACAACTGCACAATAAGTAAAATGACATATAAAAATATATGGAAATTGGTGAGAATATGAAACGTTTACTTCAGCCTACAGTGCTCGTGCCACTAATATACCTTCTGAAATAATCTGAAACATGGAGACTTGTTTGGTTAGTCCAGTAGAATTTGCTGAATGTTGTTACATTTAGCATTCGGAATTCATTCTTCTGAATGCTGTTACAAGACCTGTTGAGAAATTAAGCTGTGTGACGGGGAATTGTCTTTAGACCAGTGACCCGAAATGTGCTAGAGTCCCCTAATCTCATAGCCATGACATAAAACACATTGGTGTTTGCACACTGGAGCGGAGACCGGGAGAAGGAAGAGTCGTACATGCATGAGAGCAGAGCAGTGAACCGGCAAGTATGGAATAATGTTGTGCTTTATAATTTCGCGCTACTTTAGATGTTTGGTTTTTCATCGAAACACTGATCTGTCGCTATGATGAGGCTTTACGTATAGGCAAGAGTAGCGTTTGGAGCGTTTCACTGGTCATTTTATCATGTTTAATCCGGATTTAGAGAGAAGTGGCTCATGGGTTCCAGACAACCTGGCTCCAGAAGTCTAGTCTATGGGCTGAGAGGCTGTTTAGGCAAAGGCAGGTGTAAATCTCTTTGACAATCTTTAGGGTACATGCTATGTCTGACAGACAGAGCGGTAGGGTGCTACTCCGCCGACGCATATATACAAAAAATAACGTGGTTTCATGTATCTTATTCTTTACCTGTTATCAAAATTTTGGTCAATATTGTGCAGTTTTTTTTCATAGAAATTTGACTAGATGATAAAATACTAATTTCTTCTGCGTCAAGGCAAAAAAAACAACAACAACAACAAAAAAACAATGCCTATTACAAAATTCTTTTAAATGTAGTTTTCAGTCATTAGAGTTTCTTCATTCATTGACCACAAATTTTAGAAAGAGGCATCAGAGGAAATTATGTACAGTATGTGCAATCAAGGCAACATAGTATGCCACGGGACTTAAAACATAAATAATTCAGTTAATGCAACAGGTTGAACTGTAGCCCGTGGACGAAGAACAAAACAACTTCAAATACAATACCTAGATTTAAAATCATAATTTAGAAAGCTGTCTGATCGTAATCAACGCACATTACACCAACTCGCGGCTAATTATTTATAAATTAATGTCCTCTAAAAAACACCTCTAGAGTTAAAAACGTCACAGACACCTAAATGTGTCAGTTTCTCAGTGTGCAATTATGCATATGTTATAGTCTGAGTGTTTAATGATAGAGAGAGAGAGAGAGAGAGAGAGAGAGAGAGAGAGAGAGAGAGAGAGAGAGAGAGAGAGATTTTGCATGCAAAAAATGGCACTCATGATTAAGGCTCGCTACCTAAAGCCGACTAGAGAAATGAGATAATGAGGTCCTGCGATAACGCGGGTCTTTTTAAAGTTTTTCCCATGGACTGTCTCCAGTTCGCAAACTGAGACTGTACATAGGCACCGCGCTACTCACTTCTCATTTGGCACACAAAAAAGCTGATCCACCACAAATCCTCGCTAACAAACCGGGGGCTGAGGACAATGTGTGTAATGTTCAAACTTATTCACTTAGCGACTAATTAACTGGAATACCACCTTCTTTTTAATACGATGACCAATTAATTTGCTATGTGTCTCAAAGGTTCCTGGATCACAATCAGTCGCCAAGAACATTCGTGAAGGTCTGCGATCTCAATGTGGGCAATGGATCTTATTAGGGTACGACCTCGCGCTGAAAGGTTACGGGCTTATTAGGGTACGACCTCGCGCTGAAAGGTTATGGGCTTTCACTGCCTTCGTCCGAAATCCAAGCGGTTTCCTAATCGTATTTTAATTGGTTAGCTAAATATGGGTTTGCACGGCCGAACAGAATTCCCCGAATCCTGTGAGAGCTGGGGACAGATGACTGTGGACTGTCAAATGAAGCAGTTACACACATGTCATTCTATTACTATGGCACAATATTTTAGCATAGAAGTGCAAACAACACATTGTGAAAAGGCAAAACCTCCTCGACACGTTGGAATAATATAGACACCTAGAATTAGCAAGAATTGTTGTAAAGAAAGATCAGAAAAACGTGCAGGCTACATTAATCTGTCTTTAATCTGGGCATAGCCTATTAAAATGTTCGTTGCGCAGAGAAAGGTTGCAGACATAACGGCAAATAGCAACAAAATAAAATTGACATGTCTACTCTTTATCTCCTTAAAATCACGCGTGAAATCATTAGATACTTAACACCAACTATTGTTTATATTTTTTTCCTTAAACGTTCAGGTGCCGTGAAAAGATCCATCCTACTTTGCATCTTACTGGACCAGCCAGATTCAGCATTAGAACACAATGCAAAACATCTGTGAGAATTTCAGTGAATGAAAGGCACTGCCAACCGCATCGCACTCTCTTTTATTGAGTTATTAGGGTAAGACCGAATACTGCTAAAAGTTTCAAACTTGAGCAATCACACACGAATCAGACATGGGGAAGTGGAGGTTCAAAATGATCAAACAGTGTATCACCATTTTAAGAGAGTGAAAAATACTGATCGAATGTTTGAATGACATAAATATTACCGTGATATGACAGGCGAACAGGCTGCGAATCTGTACACTTGAGCATGAGATTCACAGAGAAAATCCAGTACTCATAATGGGCTAAAAAGCCTATTGGACATAGACTCCGAATGTCAAACTAACCCTATTACTGAGCGGTAGCAGAATACCAGATGTATAATAGTTTGTTTACAAAATCTGGTCCTACATTTGTTATAATTGGATTTTTTCTCCATTTTAAAAATAGAGCCCATTTTAAAACAATGCTTATTAAACATTAGGTTAACACATTTTATTGCATATTAAATGACCTACAGAGTTTGCCCTCCTCTCTTTAGTTGGCCACGGCAATAAAAACTATTGGCTTAAAGCATCTTGAAGAGCTTAGGGTACAGTGAATCTTAAAACTGTTTTAAGATTAGATGTTTAACCTACTAAGGATGGCATTTAATTTTAAGTTTAAAATGAAATGTGCATCTTGATGTCTTGTATAAGAGAGAGAGAGAGAGAGAGAGAGAGAGAGAGAGAGAGACAGAGAGATGGCAGACAGAGAAAGGAGAAGAGCAAAGGAGAGATAGAGTGAGAGGTCAAGAGAGACTCCATACAACAGTAAATGCATTAAACTAAGGCTAATTTGTCCAAAACCCTGCCTACATGTGGAAGTGCAAAGTTTGAAAATACTGAAATTTCAGCACTTGATGCGAAGGAATATTGTACAACCAAACACCATTATAGAAACAGCATTCAACCTTACATGGCTTTTTAAAAAGCCCAAAATGAAACAGCCCTCAATCATAGCCAAATCCCCTTTAGATTCAGAAACAATAATTGAACAGGTGAGGACACAGAAACAGTGCAGGATTAGCAATTACGCTTGAATGTTGATCTGAGATCAGTTTCTACATTTTGTAATTGTTTTATTTAGTATAGGGACTTAGGCTAACTTGAGCGTACAACAGTCTTGTGTGTACAGTATCTGGCATACCCTCTAGATTGAGCCTTGCCTTGCTGCCAGATCATATGGCCTCCAGACAAGGAAACAACAAGAAGCCCAAGATTTTCTCTTAAAATGAACGAGCTTGCAGCATTAAGTCATTACCTGGAACAGTATAAGGGTTTTCTTATCCTCCAACTGAATACAGACTAAACCTATAGGCAGTATGATCCTCTAAGCTCCATAATAAACACATCCATTTGAAATCCATGGTAGACTACATGCAATCAAAATATACAATTAGCAGGAAAAACTGCACAACTGGGTATATGTGCCATTGTAATTATAGTTACACAGACCACAGAACCCAAGATCTGGTGTTTTGGTTCATTAGCTCCTGAATTTCCTAAAGCAGTGGGCTTGAACAACTTTGTTCATCTATCATCTATTTGCTGAGCTTATCTGGTGATATTTATGGTGGAAATTATGGAGGCAGTTGCAAGTTGACTTAAACAAAAAATACAACTACGGGATCTTTAGTCAAGACACCATTGTTAAAGGGACAGCATTTACGCATCCACCAACATACCTACCAATAAATCTGTCTTTAAATATACCAAAGTGCAATGGTCTCCTTCATGGCCTCCTTAAAGTCTCCAGTTCATAGGTGCCTATCTGCACATAAATACCAAACTGCAGTAACTCAAGAAGACTCTGTAGCACATAATATCAAATATAGGAGCACCTTCCTATTCTGCTATGTGCCACTTTGTGGACACAATCATTTAAAGCAAAGAGCTCTATATTCAGTGTAAATTTGAGATTAGCATCAACCAACTGAACAAAACTAAAGAAAATTCATGTAATATGAAAATATCAACTGTGTGGAATACTGAGTGAGACTAAGACAACATACATGCAGCCATGCAGATGTCTGAGTCTTTTCATAAAATGTCCAACATAAGTTGTCTTAAAATTTTGTCAGTGCAAGTGCCATTAAAGTCCAGCTATAATACAACCAACCAGACACAATAAGCACTCCAAGTAGTAGGCCATGCATAACAGCAAGATCCACCCACAACCAATATGAACCTTCTCACACAAGAAACTCTCCACACATAATGGAGTTTGGATAGCACCAGAGTGTATTCTGTCATTTAGATCAATGAGCATGCTCATAATTACATGCTAAAATGCAGCACAGTTAAAAGGTGAAAACCACAACATGCTGATTGAAGACTGATTGGAGGATTTTTTTTTAAAACAAATTAGTATGTGCCACAATGCCTAAAAGTAGCATCTTATAAGAACTGTACATAAATAAATTAATTCTCATATGATGATGCAAATCTAAGAGTGTATTCTAATTACATGAGTCAGTTGTGAGTCTGAGGGGGTTTTCACCCACCCCCGTTTACTCATGCACATCTCTTAGACTTCAGTGGGTCACTCTGGAATGAAGTCAATGAACACATCCCCTAATTAACTAAAATAGTTTTCATCAATACCAGTAACAATTATTGCACAAACTGACGAAAGCTTGGGTGGACCCAAATAAAAATGACAGACAGGTCAGAATCATTGACAGGTAAAGTGAATCACGCTGCAGGCTGTACTGAGGACAGCTTCAGTGCAGCGTCTGGAATGGTCATTAATCAGTACCCAATTATTGATATGCTTTAAGTAAGAGAGATGAGGGTAGAGCTAAGCACTCACAAAGCATCTGTCATTACAGTTTCTTACATGCAAGAGGATGTGGCATATATCAAATGGAGGGTGCACACACAAGTCAGGGGGTATACCTATGACTTTTTACAGACCCTAACTCATAGATCAGAGTCTGATGCCTCTTGATCATTCACTCAGCTTCAAGTCCAGTACTGACTGGAAATGTTAATCTGGGAATGTCTAATCTCCTCCTTTTCCCATGATTATGCACACAATAAGAGTTCTCTTATGAATAATGTTACCTGTTCTTGAGGACTAATACTGCTATGAATTAATATTTGTATACATAAAGAACTGTATTCCCTCTCATCTATACCTGACGATAAACCAAAGTTACAAATATAAAGACATTTTAGATAAAACAAAATATTATGAAATAGTGACAATAAAAGCAGAATAAATAGTATAGCACAAGCACACCAGATCAGAAGTATGCAGCATTGATTGAAACAGCTCTTATCAATCGCCATGTTGGGTTAGGGTGTTTTATTACCACTCTGAGTCTTGAGAGCTCTATTCCTGTAAAACTTTAGACAGTGTATTGACTGTTTCCTGAGGGTTGCTTACTTTATTAACCATGGTGGATGTCAAAAATGAAATGGTGTCTGTGTCAAAAATGCTTCCAACATAGTGAGACCGCCTACTAAATGGGATTGTAGGCCTTTTCCTGATAGAGGTAGCTAAAAAATAAATAAATAAATAACCTTGCCTTGAAATCAGAACAGACTCAGCAGATGCACACACACATGCACACATGAAGAGAGACCACTAGAGAGAGTGGCCAAGGTTGCAGTTGGACCTTCTTGGAAAACCAACAAAGAAGTCCACAAATAGCAGCAATAGTAGGACAATGTGTTGCAATTATTTTCTGTGTGAATTTTAACTGACATTGTGTGAATTTTGAAATCGTATCCTAAATAGCAAGATGTGCAGACAGAAATGTCTAGAAGTGACTATAAAAGGAAAAGTAAATTGCCTACGCCAGAGTAGATTTGTAATTAGAATTTGTTCCTATCTATGGTATGACATTGGCATAATTATATCTGTAAAATGGAAAACTAATTATATTAATTCAAACATCATAAAGCAGATTTATTCAGAATCCCTCTTTAAAGAGTATAGGTGTAGTCTGTACACCTATGATTGTTTAAATACTTAGTGTTGATGAGTAGTATGTATGGAGTACGATTTGTTTAGGCCTTTGTCCAAAATTACGTCAGATAATTCGGCGAGAGTTGTTTTTTTCCACTGCAACTAAAATGACTGGCCAAAACAACTGTCGCCTACGTGCAAATGAATCATACCATGTGTGCTTGTCTCCAGTGTTAAACAGAAAGCTTGTCTTGTGCATACACCTAACCTCGACTTCAGTTTGCTGTTGTAATTGGATAGTCAACTGGCAAAACATCCAAATGTTTGCGACAATTTGGCTATGGATTAAATCCTTGTTTCTAAATGCATGATGTTAAAAGTGTTATCGAAAAAACAAAAGCCAAAAAAATATAATGTCTATTACTGTAAAAAGCTTGCCAAGAAGATGGTATAGTTCATGTATGAGTATTATTTTCACTGAATATATTCGTTACAAAGCCGGATTTTATGACCCGTTAAGTCATAACTAATTAACCTATCGGAGACAGGGCAGTATCACACGCATGCAATGTACAACCGTAAACACACACACACGAAGATGGTGATTGTGATGATGACGACGACGATGATGTGGTCTATGTGGCTAATGTCACCATGTAGTAAAACCTTAAAGTGTATCTGCTTATAGTAACACAATCAAATCATGTATTCATTTGGATTTAGATTTAGGCAACTGTTACATAAAAACAGTTTAAAACAACAATAAAAAACAACAATAACAATGCAACAGAACAGGAACCTTCAAAGAATATTCTGTTAAACTCCTGGGTGAAAAAAAATCACAATCGCAAAATAGGCCTACTACACATTTTAATAGAAACCAAATACGATAATATGAATGTTGACATTTTCCGATGATGAAAATATATTCAACAATACTGACTGATTTTCAAGATTGGTTGTTATCATGTTTTAACAAAGTTATTTTAAATAATGTTTAATTATAAAACAGTTCGTTTACTAAAGTTGAACTCTCATCACATTTATGTACAAGAAGTATAAGGCTGGAAAAGATTGAATTTCTGGAAAAGGGGGGCCATTCGTGACGCTATTCGCACGAGCCAGTAATTTCTTACGGACAAGGCGAGGCAAAGCTTTGGTTTGCACTCCTTCGCTGGGTCCCACAGACCGACCGATCTCGCTCGTC
>NC_137504.1:20677500-20845000 GCF_041902795.1 Electrophorus electricus
GTGTGTGTGTGTGTGTGTGTGTGTGTGTGTGTGTGTGTGTGTGTGTGTGTGTGTGTGTGTGTGTGTGTGTCTTTGTGTGTGTGTTAGCATCCATTTTCTATAACCTAGGTTTATTTAACGAATTTATTTATCAGGCCTGTTTTCAAATAAAAGTGACGAAGTGACGATATAGTGTAACATGTTTCGCAATTATTTAATCAGATTAATTTCTTTACTAGTTTCAAGTAATATTTCTGGTATCAAAATATATATTTTAAAGGCTGTCATTTTTCATAAATCTTGATTTGGGAATATTCCATTATTTTATTGTTAATTCTCTAACATACCTGCATATTTAATATGCATACCCAATCTATTGAATAGTCGGAAAGTAACTGCTGAAATTAGCACATGTGCATTTTCTTTTTTGTATACCACGCTATTTTTAATAGTTGGCTACTACGGCTGAGAAGCAAATTAATTTAAACTCAGGCATTAACCTTATTAAGAAGCCTGTGTGAAAATGTTGACGTGTCGCATTTTCTATTTTTGCCACAGACTTCTGTGACAGCGAAGAAGACAGTGACGAGGACGACAAAGATGGAAATTTAAAGGAAGGGCCAGACTCTAGCAAAATATCCACTACTACCGAGGATACCAAGGATCACGAGGGCACGTTAGGGAAAGGCCATCTCTACGGAGACAGTGACTCTGCCACCCGACTAAAAGAGAGCGTCGGCAGGACAGAGAAAAGCAGGGCAGATTCACGGCAGAGCCCCGTTACGGTCATTTCCAGCACCACCCGGTCCAGCGAAGACCTCAAAAGTCCCGGTCGAGAGCAGACCAAAGCGGACCACTGCAGGTCGATAAGCAAAGAGAACTACACGCCACTGACTGTACAGACAGACACCGGCGCGCACTTAAACCAGAGCCACTTGCACAGTTTTGGATTTCCACCGGGCTTGGCTGGCCAGCAATTTTTCAATCACTTAGGCGGCGCCCATCCTTTCCTTTTGCATCCCGGTCAGTTTAATATGGGAGGCGCGTTTTCAAACATGGCTGCAGGGATGGGGCCTTTATTGGCAGCGGTATCCTCCGGAGGAGTTAGCACCATGGACACGGCCAGCATGGCGTCACCATCGCAAGGCCTGACGGGAGCTCCAGGAGTGCCTTTTCATTTGCAGCAACATGTCTTGGCATCACAGGTAAATGAGCTATTATATACGTTATTAATATCGACTCTGGCCATGCTTTAGTTAGTTCTTCGTGTATATAGACTCAGTATGAGTTTGTCGTTACGTTTGATAACTCGTTGTGCGACTAGACTTGAAGAATGAGTTTAAATGATGTTTTTTCTCTACAACAAATCACGAATAATTGCGTACCCTCGATAGACAATAAAAATATAACTTTGGGAGAAATGTCATTCGATCCATCCTATTTCTAATCAGTTAATAATATCAACGTTTGGACAATAAAAAACATTTTTAGTATCGTGAAAGGATGAAATGAAAGCGAGGACATAGCTGTGCAATATATTTGGAAACCTTGGGGTGCATATAAGAAAAATAACTGTTTAAAGAGAAAGAAAATTATATATATATATATATATATATATATATATATATATATATATATATATATACACACACACACACACACACACACACACACACTAGCCCACTATAGATTGTTCTGGTGTGTTAAACGTATGTGATGTGTTTTGTAGTTTAAATACCAATGTGCTGATTTATGAGTAGTTTTCAGTGCTGTAAATGTTAATTCACTAAATGATGCCTTTTGAACTATTTATGACATCTTGGCATTTCATCGATTGGCAGAACTGTACAGTTTTCCACGCAATGTGGTATCTTCCCCAATGCGTTGTTTGGGAACACTTTTGGGCTTCAGTGTGAAATCAAATCACTAGTTAAGCACTAGCTGAGTGTGGATCTATGAGACGCCCCCAGGCTTTGGTCGCTTGATTACTAACACATGCCGTGGGGCTTTCTCTGTTGCTGTTATAGAGATATCTTACTATCTTCTCTCTGTGCAGGGCTTGGCAGTGTCTCCATTTGGAGGTCTGTTCCCATATCCTTACACGTACATGGCAGCCGCAGCAGCTGCCAACTCTGCAGCCACGTCCTCCGTTCACCGTCATCCTTTTCTTAACGCTGTGCGTCCACGGCTAAGGTACAGCCCGTACTCCTTACAGAGTGTTCCGGACAGCACTTTGCTTACTACAGCCATACCTTCCATGGCAAGTGGCGCCATCGATCTGAAGGGAGACGGTATGGCCGCGAGTCCCGTTTCGGCCACTTTGGACTCAAGCTCTGAGGTCACTAGTCGATCTTCAACCATGTCATCTGGCTCAGTCTCCCTATCACCAAAAACGTGCTCCGAGAAAGATTCAAGCAATGAGTTGCAGAGCATTCAGCGACTGGTCAGCGGACTCGATTCAAAGCAAGACAGATCACGAAGCGTGTCTCCGTAACTTGATTTACGTGAGCGATGGTCGCTGTCAACAAGAATGATCCCCTTGCGAATTATAAGTACATTAATAAGGATTGTGTACGACGACGCCCTTCCTAGCGAAAGCGGGTTTACAATACGGACCTATACATATTGTGAAAAATGTTAGATTTTAAAATGCACTTTGGTAATACACAAACAAACATTTAGTACGTACGTTTCTGTTTTGTTAAGTTAAAACAGTACAGTTTTCCTGTTAATTGAATAGGCTACCGTAGAAGTATTGAAAGTGAACAGCTTGGCAATGATATGTCACAGATCGAATACGCTGCTGCTGTCGTATCTATGTTTTATGTCAAGTTGCTGGGGTGAAATGGATTAATTTAATATGCACTCGTATGTTTTAGTTTATTTAGATATCTCTATCTTATAAAGACTGCTGTGTTTGAATTTTCAGTTATCTATTTGAAGTCTGTCATTATCGCCATATGGAAGCAAGCGTTTGCATGTCATAAGACCACGACTGCCAGTTTGCTGTCGTAGCGTGTATTTTTTGGATTACCAAATACCTATCAATTAGAGTTAAATGCAAAACGGAATAATCAAGATGAGGCAGTACTTGCACGGGTTTAATTTCACCTCATGTATAGAATAATTTGAGTAAACAACTGCAAAATCTGTTTAACAAAACGTTTTTAAACAAGTAGTAACAATTCCAAAAATTGCCCCAGCCGGTCAACAGATACACGGGCAAATAGACTGTAGTTATGGGTTAAATCCTTTGACATTGTTGGTTACCACGTGGTACAAAAACTGCATACTGAATCCAGCATTGAAATTAATTGGGAAAGGGGATTCTAAAAAAGACGGATATGGTTAAGACTATAATGTAAATAGTGACATATACTGTAGTTACAAAATATTTATGTAATTATTTCATAAGGATATTGCGTGTAAATATGATGGAGTTCATTTTTTTCTGGGGTTCTGTCCTTAATTTATTGTTGATATACCTGTGTAAAAATAGTTTGTGAGGTATTATCCTGGTTTATGACATTCTCATTTACATCCTTCTGACTATGGATTGTAATGTACCCCAAACACCCGCACTGCTAGGTTTTCTAGCGGACACATTTACGTGCCATCGTTCCATTTACTGTTGTCTGTGTTTAAGTGCTTCTGTTCAAACTAATTAAAGGCGACAGCACATTTCGCCAGTTGCTTCAAATTGATGATGAATTTCATTACTTTAAAGAAAGACCGTAAGAATACCTATATTCAAAACGACTTACGCAGTTTGAAACCATATTTGTGTTTTTCGGGTATACTTTTTAGCAGTTTATTCTACATCGCCGACGTTTTCTTCAAACTTTCAATAAAGCATTGACGCACATTTAAAAAATGAATTTGACCAATGTAAAAACGAAAGAAGGAATTTTAAGAACCACAAAATCGATTAAATATTCCGAGATGGGAAGCGCAATCGTGCTGTACTATTAAAACATCGTTTTTACACATATAATTAACCTAAAGACTATAACTACTCATGTTGTAGACTAAAGTATTACAAAATTTCAAAATATGTAGGCTAATATATACGTTTCGTCATGCAAATTATAGTGCGTAACATATCTCGGAGGTGCACCGTATCTTTCTTAGCGACATTTCTGCTTTTCTGTGACTTGAAATATCCGAAAGAAGGTGTGTTTAAGGTTGATGTCTTCAAGTTAGGACGAACGCGAAAAAAAAAGTGAAACCATTAGCTCGGCTCGATCTGACGTACCTGTACGTTAACCAGCATTAAGCTTTATAAGGGGCTCCATGAAACCAGTAGGCTGTGTTTTTTGACCGATATGAACCTGAAAGAATGTAAAATAACGTGATTGCCCACTGTTGCGCCTAGACTTACAGGTTTATCGAGCACATATCTTTATTTGTATATTGTATGGTTAATAAGTAACGACAGTGGCGCTAGAGAATCGTGGTAAACACAACGAGAACTATCTCAATTGCTCATTCTATTGCTCACCTGGCGCCTTCGATATCTTACCTGAATTTATTACTCGACAGGCGACGCTGCGTCTGTATTAGGCCCTTATGTTGGAAAGGAATTATCCTGCTGAGGTCAGCTGCTTATCGCCACCCAGTGGTTACAGGGCAAAGTACATGCCAAAGAGCACTGCGATTACAAACGAGCTTGCGATACAGTTTGTTAAATTGAAGGAAGGTAATGCAGGGTATGGATATTATTTCATTAGTGATAGCCTGTAAGATAAGGCCAGAACCATTTTATTATGTGTTTAACAAGTATACTTCTGCTCTATACCGGACAATTATAATAAATATAATAACAAATATAATAAAACCTTAACCCAATAAAGCGTTCAAATGTCATAAGGGTTGGACATGTTTGAATTTCGTTTCAACTTCAAAATAAACAAACATCAACCAAAGTAATAAATCAACATTTGGTTCAACACAAAACTTAGCTTTTCCAGTTTCAGAGCGATTTTACATCAGAATTTTGTAACTTTGGTACAGTAAATAACTGATAACGTTTCTTCAAATGTTATAGTCATTGCGCTTCAGAAGAAGTCGTTCACAATCGCTCCAAGGAACCTATGTTTTAACATATATTTTACTAAAATAGGCGTTCTAATGTGGTTTTTATCTGAACCACGGTCTATGGAGATTTGGATGTTATTAATTTACCATGGGTCGCACCGCAATTTAGGAAAGTTCGAACTTTTTCTCAATTTATAATCGAAAATACATAAGTGTAAAGTAGCCTAACAACTGCATAGATAAGTGTAAAGTATACTAATAACTGTGTTTTATAAGTTAGAATCAACTACTTGTTTAAAGTAGTTGCTCAACAGCTGTAATTACTCTAAACGCATAGTCTACAAGCATGAATTCGGAAAAAAATTAAAGGTTAAAAAAGGAGTTTCCTTAATGCGATCACCCAAGACAACGCCGCAAAATTTGCCGAGCCGTTTATTTTTTGATAGAATGTCATTCCGAAAACTATAATGCCATCACATTAAAACGGTTGGTTAACATGAGGAAAAACACATTATCTGATTTGCTATTGTCGCCATTTAGGGCCGTCATATTATCACCACCTATTACAATGTGCAAGTACTTTATGATACTGCAATAGTCTAAGCAAAATCACCTGTTATGAGGTATCCGTTAAGGGCTGTACCTAGGTCAAAGATCGAAATAGACAAAGATCCACAGGAAGCAGGTCATCACTGATATTAAAGAGTGTCTCACGATAATTTTCATACTATAAATTTTCAATTACCTATTCACCTTTAGTTTATTTCCTAAGTCACATATCGGCCCGATAAGGTATATGACGTGTTTCATGCAGTTAAATAAAATTCGCAGAAGATCTAGTTTGTGCTATCTGTCTGATCCTCATTCTAATACGCCTAATTACAATGTTAAGCGTTTGATAAAAAGTGGAAAAGTCTAATTCAGTATTTCACTTTACAGCAAAAAACACACAGGGGTTTGAATAACCTTTACAACACAGTTGAATAACCTTTACTGTATTCTTTCAGGTCCATCTGGACATGTGAAGGAAGAGCGAGGGTATAACCAAATGAGTTACTGAATAGGCGTGTGTGTACTCTCTCTCTCTCTCTCTCTCAATCTCTCTCTCTCTCTCTCTCTCTCTCTCTCTCTCTCTCTCTCTCTCTCTCTCTCTCTCTCTCTCTCTCTCTCTCTCTCGCAGACACATCAGACACACCCACACACACCCACACCCAAAGGACAGAAAACCGATGTACAACTATTTCACGTGGTTTGCCTGCCATCTACTGGCGCCTTATAGAATAGCTCTGCAAAACGACTTCCGTTCAGTGTCGCAAGGTATTCTCTGTGCTTAATTATCCATTCATCTCCATCGTCAAATGTACACCCAAAGCTTCGAGCTAACTAATGCTCTAAAGCCTGCTTAGTTGTAGTTCTTTAAAAACTAAAAGCCCTCATGGTTCTGTTCAGAGTGAACAAACTCAAAGAAAACAGAAGCAGCCAATCACAAACAAGAATAATTTAGTTAATAGATTCCACAGTAAATATTTATATTAGTAGAGTTTTGAATAATCATGAGAAAAACATTTATTTCATCATGGACAAACACAACTGAAACAGTACATGCTCCAACGCCCCCTGCTCTCATATATAAATTACCACTGTTATAACATGAAACTAGTTTGATTAAAATGTTTGATTTGATACTTGATAGTTAATTTGTTAAAAAGCTACTACTTTTTTGTATAAAAAGCATGAGGAAAGGCTATGGTGACCCACTGGAAGGGTGAGATGGGAACTTTATATATCTACAAAGTCATGTGAAAAACAAAGTAAACCCTCTTTGAATTCTGTGGTTTTATGTATCAGGACATAAAAATCATCTGGTTCTTAACAGGTCTTAAAATGAGATAAATACAACCTAAGATGAACACAACCATATGACAAATTAGACCGTGTGAGTAACAAAAATGAAGCCAACATGGAGAAGCTATGTGTGATTAACTAAGTACACCCCATGAATCAACACCTTGTAGAACCACCTTTAGCTGCAATAACTTCAAGTAATGGCTTTCTGTATGACTGTCAGTCTCTCACATCTTTCTGGAGGAATTTTGGCCCACTCTTCTTTACAGCGTTGCTTCAGTTCATTGGGGTTTGTGGCCATTCTTTTATGCACAGCTCTCTTAAGGTCACGCTAAGGTATTTCAGTTGGATTGAGGCCAGAACTCTGACCAGGCCATCGCAACAATTAAGATTCTTTTCTTTTTCAGCCATTCAGTTAAAGGTTTGCTGGTGTGCTTGAGATCATTGTCCTGTTGCATGACCCAACTGCAGGCAAGCTATAGCTGTCAGATAGATGGCCTCATGTTTGACTCTAGACTACTTTGGTATACAGAAGAGTTCTCGGTCAACTATACGACTGAAGGTGCCCAGGTCCTGTTGCTGCCAAAATCACCAGCTCTCCACCACCATGCTTGACTGTTGGTATGACATGTTTGTGCTGAAATGTTGTATTTTGGTTTTTACCAAACATGAATTATAGCCAAACATTTCCACTTTGGACTTGTCTGTCCAAAGGATATTGTTCCTGAAGTCTTGTGGTTTGTTCTGATACAACTTAAGATGTATTACTATGTTCTTTTTAGAAAGAAGAGGCTTTTACCTGGCAACCCTTTCTAACATGCCATACTTGTTCAGTGTTTTTCTTATTGTGCTGTCATGAGTCTGAGATTTAGCTCTTGGGTTTTTTGCAGTTTCTCTCATCATTTTCTCTGATCATTGTCTGACCTTGGGGTGAATGTGCTGGGACGTCCACTCCTGGGAAGATTTGCAACTATCTTAAATGTTTTCCATTTGTGAATAATCTTTCCCACTTGCTGAATGAGGGGCTTCACATTTTGTAAAAATGGCCTTATAACACTTCCCAGACTGATGGTCAGCATCTATTGCTATCTAAGATCATTGCTGAATTCTTTCCTCCTTCACATCATTTTAACACATCATCTGAACGCCCCAGACCAGGAAACCTCCCAAAATTCTGCTATTACTGCAGTGGTCACACTCACTGATTATCAATTAATCAAGGGCATTTGATTAGCAGCAGCACCTGGCTGCTACTTACCCTCTTAATTCCTATGGCAGCAGAAAGGGTGTACTTAATTTTTCATACACTGCTTCTGCATGTTAAATAAATAATGACAGAATGTAATTTGTCATGTGTTGTTGTTCATATGAGGTTGTACTTACTTAATTTATTAGACCTGCTAAGGACCAGATGATTTATATACATGACTGTATATAGCACATTGCTTGCACAGCTGATGAAGGACCTCTGTCCAAAATGTCATGTTTATATATATATGTATATATTTCGAATATCTCTACATCTCTTACTACAGTACACTGCAGTTACTCACCTAGAATCATTTACTAGGCTATGGTTCTCTGTGCGTTAACTTTGTTAACATTGCTACTACTAGAGCTCCAGTTTTGAAGGAGTTCCACTGAAACATATTTTCCAGCTGTTTGTAACAAAGTCAGAGGATCATAGGGAGTCTATATGAGGCCAGGTTGTTCTCCCAAGTGATAAAAACCATTCCAGCACCAGATTTTTCAATTCTTAGTAGCAGATTTTGGAATCTATTGTATCATTCAAAAAGAAAACTTTGACTCTTTTGTCATAATTTAAAATAGTTCTCTGTTCTCACTGGAAAACATCTGCAAAGAGTACTTCAGCTTTTCTATGGTGTGTTCTGTCATTTTGTCCACTGTGGCAATAATGCCTTTTCTGGACATTTATTTTGTATGCTAATGAGCACTGCTTTCACAGGCTGGGATGGGGGTGGGGGGTTCTTTAATATTTACAGTGATTATTCAAGTTGGTTTTGCAACAGGACAACACATTGAGTATCACATCCAAACAGCCTGTAAAACATACATAAAATGGAAATATGACCAAATGATCGACACTTCACATGTCATAGGTTCTTATTGGGTAGATACAATGATGACAGTTATTTGGACCAGCAAGGAAAATGTGGTTTTGTTTGTTAAGTAATGTATTGTTCTTCACCACCAAAATTAGTTATAGCCAGTTTGGGAGGGCTAAGTCTCGCACTTGTCACCCTAAAGACGAAGCCAGAAACTATCACTACAGCCAAGACTCGATGGCAAGCAGTTCAAATATTATTGTTCAGTTCTTTCTGCAGAAACCAGGCCTGCTAACACCGTACATCTTGAAGAGGTATCCTGTCATCTCTCCCAAGTAAGAACACCAACCTGAACTGTTATGGAATCCCAGAAAGACACAGTTTTAGGTTATACCTAATTTTTAAAGCATTATTTTTCTTCATAATTTTTCCTTGTATTTGAAATTGCCTGTATAGTAAACAACATATTTTTCATTGCTGGGGAACACAGACTTATTAAAACACTGTATGTGATGGGGCAAGCAAGGTCATACGCTTGCGGATGTAGAGCGATGGATTTGTTGTATTACAAGTTCATGGTGAATGAACAAGCCAGGGTCAAAACCAGGAAAGCAAGGATGGGTAATCTAAATCATTAAGGTAAACAAGTAAAAAAAACAGAGAGCAATCATAAACCAGGCAAACTATTCCGAAAAGGGGCAGGCAAAAATCAGAAGACAGAAAAGCAAAAAAAAAAACAAAAAAAAAACAATACACAGGAGAGAAATCAAGAAAAGACCGCTTGGTATGCACAGTAGATACTAGTAGCGATACTTTACAATACTGGGAAGTTCTAGTCAGGTTTAAATACAGTTGAATGTAGAGAAACAGATGATATCAATATTCTGGTGATGAGGATCTGAAGGAATGTGTATGATTGGTTGAGTTGTTAACCAGGTGACGAACAGCATGTTGGGTGTTGTAGTGTGCTTGGGTTTCGGCCAAGGTACAAGGATACCCACGACGACCAGTGCGGAAGATGCCGAACCCGCCCGAGAATCCCCAGAAGGAAGGCAGTGAGGGCGTCCCAGAGAACGAGGAGCAGGCCTGTCAGGAAACTACACGTGGAAATCCGAAAGGAGACCGGGTCCAGGACATCACAACAAGGGACCCAGCTCTGTTCCTCAGGACCAAACCCTTCCCAATCAACCAGGTCTCCTGGAGTCCAGAATGCAACGTACCGCATACACCGGGGTGCTGTTATAGTCAACCGGTTGAGGTGGAGTGTAGTCAGGAGACACCTCATCCAAAGGACCTGGAATGACAGGCTTGAGAAGTGAGACATAGAATGACCTAGAGATCCTGTAATGTGCAGACAGATTGAGTTGGTAAGTCACTTAATTTATGCGTTTGCGTACTTCCAAGGGACTGATATACTTAGGACCCAGTTTGCAACATGAACCCGGTTTACGGAAATCCCACGTAGAGGGCCATACAGAAGTTCGCGAAGCCGAGGAAACTCTAGAGCCTCTTGACTGTGGTGAGAATTGCCTCTGTCCTACAGTAATCCATGGTGATACCGCCCTAGCTGATTACATATACCAAGAAGGTCGTAGTAGTGAGATGGAGCTCGCATTTCTCTCCTTTCACATACTGTCCATTGCCCAGGAGTTTCTTCAAAACAGAATGGACGTGTCACATGTGAGTTTCCAGATCCCGTAAGTATACGAGGATGTCATCGATGTTACACATTCACATATAATATAATGTATTTAAAATATCATGTATTTGCGAAATGTGTCATTGATAAATGCTTGGAAGACAGATGGTGTTACACTGAGACTGTAAGGTATAACTTTATATTCATAGTGACCCCTGGTGGTACCCGAAGTCAGTCTTCCACTCTTCTCCTTTTTTATACATATCAGGTTGTATGCACTATGGAGCTCTAATTTGGTGAAGTATTTGGTTTCTCTAAGCTCTTCTAGGGATACAGGGACAAGCAGTAACGGGTATGCATATTTTCTGGATATCTGGTTGAGGTTGCGATAATCGATGCATGGATGTAGACCTTCGTCTTCTTCCTTATAAAGAAGAAGCTAGACGCCAGGGGGGACGTGGAAGGCTGAATAAAGCCTTGACTTAGTGCCTCGTCAACGTACATCTCCATGGCGTTCTCCTCCTCTTGGGAGAGGGGATATAAGCAGGCTTTAGGTAACACGGCTCCCTCCAGGAGATTGATGGAGCAATCATATGTGCGGTGAGGGGGTAACAAGGTAGCTCTTTGTTTACTGAAAAACCATAGTGAGATCCTGGTACTCTTGAGGAACAGAAAAGGTGTGGTTGTCAGCAGGGCTTTCTACAGAGGTGGAACATAGGTTCACTGTAGGTAATGTTAGACAGTCCTTCTGACATCGAGACAACCAATGAGTGATCTCTATATGTGACCATGATATGCTTGGGTTGTGCTGTTCCAATCATGGAAGGCCCAGAATGATTGGGAAGGACGAGGCTTCTATAACCAGAAATGAGATGAGTTCTGAGTGAAGTGTGCTTGTGGTGAGTCTGACTGGTGTAGTGCGGAGAGTGATGGAACCAGACCCTACTGAAGACCCATCTAGAGCGGCTAGGTGAAGGGTTTTTGGTAAGGGCTCTACGGTGATATCTAAGTCTTTTACCAGATGGGCATCTGGTAAGAAATTGCCCTCTGCTCCAGAGTAAATCAGGGCTGTAAACAGAGAGGACAGAGTGTGAGCCCTAACATAGACAGGTACCGTAAATGACTTCACTACCATCTTTTTAACAGGTATGATCCCTACCTTGGCAAGTGGTTTGGAGTCCATGCCTCCCCTATGGGACAAGAAAGCAGACCTGTTGGGTCTAATACGACACTCCCTGATAACATGTCCTGAAGACCCACAGTACAGGTATAATCCCTCATGGAAACGATGTCTCCTCGCCTCCTCGGTCAGGCAAGAGTAATCACATTGCATGGGCTCCACTGCATTCTCTTTTGTCTGGGATCTACTCTTGTTACAGGAGTGGTATAAGTTAAGTGGGTACTGTTGGCTCTACGTGGTCTTCGTTCCCGCAGAAAACGGTCAAGACGGATGGCTAGGGCTATAAACTGATCGAGGTTGAGCTCGTCATCCTGGCAAGCCGGTTCATGCAGTACCTCTGTGTTCAGACCATTCTGGAAAGTGACAAGCAGGGCCGCAATGTTCCACCCACTACCAGCAGCAACAGTACGGAACTCACAGGCATAGTCCGACACAGAACGATTACCTTGGCGGAGCTTTGTAAGCATTTTTCCACATGCTTTCCTCTCATGTGGGTGATCGAAAACAGCTTTAAATTGAGCGATAAAGTCCCCGTAAGAAACCACCTGTATGTTCTCCCAGAGGGCAGTAGCCCAATCTAGCGCTTTTTCCATTAGACGAGAGGTAAGGAATGCAGTCTTTGCTTGGTTAGAACAAGGAGAGATGCTGTTGAAACACAGGATGCATTGTAACAAAAAATCCCGACACTTTTCTGGAGAGCCATCTTATTTCTCGGGTTTACTCACGGGGACTGCAGTTGGAGTGCCGCTGGGAGTGGGAATGGATGCCGGAGGTGGCTCGTGCTGGGGAGAAGTAGTCATAGCGTATTACCAGGTTACAGGTTCTCTGAGACATTGTCCAAGTTTCGACATTTGTGCCTGTTGGTCTGCTTGTTGCTTGGCAATCGTGTCCATAGACCGCGTGAATCCCTCAAGTACCTGTTCGTGTTGGCTGAGTACAAACAAATCTTAAATGCTCCCTAAATGTCCATTTTGAAGATACAAATCATTGCCAGGAAGTCTGAGGGTTTAATTATGCCTGGCTAAAAAATACTAAAAAAGGTGATCTCAAATGATGTAGTATAGCAAAAACTCTCTGTACACATTTTAACAATGTGGGTTCCTGTTTTCAAACACACAATATTCCTTGAATAGGAAGAACAAAAATGTAAAAAGTGTGGGTGGTATCCATTCTTGTCCACAGGAGTCTTGGTTCGTCTTCCTCATGCTTTAGGGAGTTTTTCATTGCCACTGCCCTTGGCTTGCTCACTGGGGTCCTCAACTCAGACATGACTGAAGCTGCTTTGTGACAAAGCACTGTATAAATAAATTTGACTTTGACTTTGACAAAGATGCAAATGGTGTATTAGGGCAATTACATAACCCAGGACTGTAGAAATAATTGATTTATTTAAGTCGTCCCAATGCTCCGAAGGAGCAATAATATGTACGAAATACAATACAAAAATATTTTTATATAAATGTTCTAAGCAGTTGATAGACAATGCAACAATTAGGGCATAAAACAAGTTTGAGGAGGCATAGTATCAAAAGCCTGGTTTCTAAGCAGCTTCGAATGTCCTTAGCCTGCTGCTTTTCCAGGGAAAAAACCCTGTGATTTCCGAAGAGCAATTTGTTGGATTTTTTTAAACTGACATTATCTATATCAGCTACTAAATGTTGCAGCCTTACTGTCATCTAAGTACTGATGGGTGACAGTAGAGCCACTAGATGGGGCTAAAAAGAAGATTGCAACACCTAACTGGGGAAGAACGAGGCAGTCACAGCAACACCTGTATATGCTTTCATACCATAGAAGACCAGAACAGTAAAAGGTTTATTCCCTTCACGATAAACTCTATAAATCAAGGCTATCCTGTTTGTTTTGTATGCCAGAAACATCTCCACTGACAATAACATAGCATACAGCACAATATAGATAGCTGTATCAGGTGAACTTTAACTGTTGCTTTTAAAAGATTCCTAGATTCAAACTGTGTGTTTCTGGGTTAATCAGAGGCAATGACTTGACAAAATCAGAAATGGTTGTGACTTTACTTAGATTTCATTATCACTGGCCTGAGACTTGTACTGACGTGTGTCGACGTGCTAGGACTTTGATTAATTTTTGGAACAATTTAAATTCTATCATAATAAACAGGTTTTAGCTCATTACAACTAATTCTCCTTGAGAAAAGTGATCAGTGGTGTTGCTAAACACTCTAATGATGAATTCAATTCGAATTCCTAGTTTCAAATTTAGGGCAAGTCACTCAAGTGTGCTCATAGATTTTGTATTATACTGCTGTATTAATAGCTCATTTATTGTTTAAAGTCTGCCTGCAGCCATTACAGCAGAATACAAAGACAAATAAAAACATACTGTTGTATTATATTTCCACTGGAATATTTGTAATTGATATCAATTAATAGGTATGGCACAAATGGTGGAAAAGATTTAGGATTTGTCTTCAATGACTTTCAAATACTTGCAAAGTGAGGACTTGTTGACACCTCTACTTTTAATCCTGGTCACTGGCTACTCTTACCTCCTTATTCTGTATGATCCAAGGCCTCTGTTTAACCCTACTTTTGTAAATGTCATATCATAATTCAACTGTCTGGTGTAACTCAAAGAGAGACAGATTCACCTTTTTTGCATGACTCCTCACATACCAGCAAAAGGAGTATTTGTTTTGCACTGGCTTGCTCTGTGCTGCAGTAGGATTAAGAAGAGAGTGGACTTGGCTTGAACATTTGAACGACTACAACTTCCAAGCTAACCCCCCATTTCCACCCCACTCCAGACATGTCAACATTACTGGCCAACAAGCAAGAAGAAATAAATCTATTTGGTAAAAAAAACAAAAAACAAAAAAAAACTAGCACATACTTTTCAGAGGTTATATGTTTGATAAGAGAAACTGTCATGAATTGTGCTAAATAATCAGTAAACCACTTATGAGAACATTTAGCTGTGAGAGCTCAAGCTCATATAAATATCAGGACAAACTCTGATACAGCTGCCTGGGTACTTCACAAAAGTGTTTTCAGCTACTTTTAAATTAAACAACGCTAACCAGTAGCCTTAGCACCAGAAGCAAGCTAATGTTACCCAACTGCAATATCAGAGTACTGTAACTATTACTGTAACTATTACCATCTTTGTGTTTTTGTTTTTGTTTTTTCAAAAATAATTTAATAAATGAAGTAAGCAGGTAGTAATTAGCTACCTTTCAAGCAGGAAAGTGAAATGTGACTAACTCTGCATCCCGCACTCTGCACGCCCCACCCTAAATGCCACGCTGATGTTTATTCTTCTTTTAGCCCAGGCTCGGTCTAATTCTGTATTTTTGCTTGCTTTTCTTCATTTGTCTTTGCCTTGTAGGCTGTTGTGGGCAAAAGATGGTTAGGCAGTTTTTTTTCACTGGTGGTAGTTGGGCAGTGGTTAAAAGACAACTGCCATGTCCACATCAGACAGTTCATAAAGCAGCCTCCAGAGGTCACTGTCTCCATGGTTGTAATAATGGCAATCATGGTGCCTTTAGACGGTCATCACCAGTTCTCTTCTGATTGCTCAAGTTTTTCTATACTCTGTCTGCTGCTTGGGTTCTTTATCGGCCTTTACTGCATTACTAAGATGTTTTTCTGTTATTGTGTTTATCTGTGTTTATATTTGTATGGGACATCATTATGATTTTGGATGTTCTTAGGTTTTTATTTACCTTTGATTTAAACACATACTTTTCATATGTTGCTTCTGAGTCATTAATGTTATCCTACTTGGTAATAAATATGTGAGCTTCTCAAGCTTTCATACTTTGTGAACGGGCAGTACGTGGCCTTGTTGGATGGAAGCTGGTCAGTGATCTACTAATATGGCCCATTTTGTCATCAACTACATGACAGAGATCATTTATGCTTACACCCCGTTAGAAAATGCTTAAGCACTGTGAATTATTGTTTTTACACCAAGATATCATTGATGAGATGACATGACGTGAATATTATTCTGGCCGATTGAAATGCCAAATTGGGTGATGATCACCAAAGATTTGAGCAAGCATTCATTACAGCAAACATCAAAATCAGATTCAAATGCCAAAAAAGCCATTCCAATCACTGAAAAGCTAAAAGAGCCTGCAGTCTCCAGCTCATTCAACTTTACATTACAAAATTGCTTCCAGGCCCTCAGGGATCTGTCCAACATCAAATCCCAGTGTGCGGCGATTGTGGATACTGTCCAGAGTTGTGCCCAAGATGTCATTGGGAGATGTAGAGGAAAGCAGAAGGATTGATGGATTAAAGATTGGTCCTGGACGTTTATCAATGAAAGGAGAGTGTAGAAGCAAAGAAGAGCTCAATCACAGATTGCCTGAGCATTTTCAGGAGACCTTTAACCAACCCAACCCATTTGTCACCTACACCTTCAATGATGCCCAAGAATAGCTGCAGGTAAATTTAAGAGAAATCAGCAACAAAGTTTAAGTAGTGTATAGGAGCCTGATTAGGAGCAACAAGATGACTAGCCTTGATTAAATAAACGCATAGCTACTAAGGAGGCTCTGAGTGGCCATTGACCAGCAACTACGGGAAGAGCAGGCCAGAATTCTGGAGTAGGCGATCATGCAGTGAGCAAACATTTGTGCTGCGAAACATCACTGAACAATGCAAAGTACCATTATTCATTTATCATCAACTTTGTCGACTTCATGAAGACATTTCACAGCATTCATCAAGAATCATTATAGCATACTATTTGGTTGTATGAGGTCCCTTCAGCTTTTACTGCTGTCCTCAAGAGCCTATACTTCAAGTTGCATCAAGACCGATGCCAGGCAGATGGACATCTTCAAAATCATCACTGGGGTACATCATGGATGTAAGCTATTTCCCATTCTCTTCCTCATCACTCTAGATTACATCATGCATGAAAGCAGGGGTTCATCTCGGGCCTGGCATCACCTAATCATTCAATAACTGCCTTTGTGACCTGAATTTTGCAAATGAAGTCACACTTCTGGAAGAAGAAAATGAGTGCCTCCAGCGCACTATGACTGACTGGATAGAGAAGCCAATACAACTGAGTTAATGATCAGAGGATTGACTCTGGGAGCACAAATGGCAGGATCACCATCAGAAAATAATTTCTGGACGAGGTCATACAGTTTATATACCTATGTAGCATCATTTGTCAAGATGGAGACACATAAATGGATGTTAAATGTCAAATCGGGAAAGCAAGAGTTTTCTGAAGGCTACAGAACATCTGGTCCTTTGCATTAATCTCCCTGAAGATCAAGCTACACTTATATCTCCACTGTGATGCCAAGCACAAAATGTGGAAAGCTGTGTGAACCTGGACCCAGATTCCCTGTGTATATGATTTCTGTAAAACAGCTTTGTGGGAACATATAAAAAGTGCTGTACAAATAAATTTTAATTTCAATTTTAATATGAAAGTATATTTGAGTATGAAAGACTGTAGCCATCACCAGAAAATGAAACATGTTCCACCATAAGTGCCTTCGGAGAATCTTGAAGATGAATCCCATCACTGAAGCTGTATGGGCAGTTTGCACATCTTCATCACATAACACTGATTACACCTACCCAGACATGTCCTCCGGATGCCGAAAATGGCCAGGAAATGCATTCTGCTAGTCTAAGGTCTAAAGGTCATTTTTTGCTCACAAATGTCTAAATATGGGAGCAGTGTACGTTAGATATTACTGGTAAAAGAATCCTATATCTTTTTTTGGAATTACAGAATATATTTGACAGTTTACTATTACATTTTTGATGTACAGCTCATGATAAAATGTATAATTGTCTAAACAAAGATGGTAAAAGATATGTGTAATGCATATGGACAGAATGAATGGGCAAAAACATGCAGCTTTAAGAGTTTGTTTGACTGAAATGCACTCTGTAAAATGTCCACTCAGTGGAGAAACTACAAGTGCATCAATTCCCACAACCTTTTCCTCATTTTCTACTTTCCTCTTTGCATCCTGTCACAAAGCTTACAAGTTCACACGTTTTTATCACATAAGGAGCAGACAAGAGAAGAAATGGACAGATCAGGAGAACCAAACACTTTTATTAAGACATGCTACATCATTTTAGGCCACTATTATCTGGGGAAATGCACCATAAAGGTGGAGTGGCTGAGGTTGTCATGTCATTGTATAATGTTCTAGATCCAGATGGAACTGGTGGCATTGAGCATGCATTAATGTTGCCAGTGGCCTGAGTCACTGGGGTGGCCTGGATGGACCTGCGGTGCTGGGGGAATGCTTGGTGATATAATGGGTAAAATCCATGTGGAACTGGTGCCATTCAGTATGCATTGATGGTGCCAGTGGAACTGGGTATGGCCTTAGTCACTGGGAAGGCCACTACAAAACAGACAAAGGGAGGTACCTGAGAGGAGCTCACAGTGTTGTGGTTGCTGGAATGAATACATTTACATACATGCTTTTATCCAAAGTAACTTACAATTATGACTTGAGTACAACCTGAGCAATTGAGGGTTAAGGGTCTTGCTCAGGGGCCCAACAGTGGCAGGGCCTGAACCAGCAACCTTTGATTATAAGTCCAGTACCTTAATCACTGAGCTACCACTGCCCACTATGAAAAGAGTCAGCAGGGCCCTATCTAAAGCTCTATGATATTATTACATCTGTTGTGCAATATATTACCTAGCAATAGAATGCTCTTAAATACACAAATCTCCTTTGAAACTGCAAATTGAGTCAAACACATTCAACATCAACCCAGAGATACTGTATATATGAATATCATTTCAATAATGTTATTTGGGGGGTTTTTTTCTAGTACTTCGGTGGTCCTTTTTACTTTGGTGATGAGCATGCTGGTCAAGTCTTGGTGCTTGGTGCAGCTCGTCACAGGGGCACAGGTGTGCTTTAAGCCAGGTTCTTGGTGACTGAGTGCTGCTGTTTTTATCTGGAGAGACCATTGACAGGAGTGAAGAATTCTGCCTCCATCAAGGGCCACCTTGTAGGTTGGCAGTGGCTGACAAGGCAGGACTATCAGGAAAATTCGAAGCCTGGATCCATAAGCATGGCATCCTTTCAAGGATGTTGTGGCATCACTCCCAGCTGGGTCACCTAGGAGAGGGTGTCTGATTTTTGAAAGAAACATCCAGTGACCCCAGGAAATATCACTGATGGCGTGTCCAAGTGCATCGTCTGTATTATGAAAATAAACAGCATAACTGAGGATAGAATGCACCATAAAATACCTGTTGTAGCTTAAATGTTAAGTGTCAAGTGAAGTCGCCTTAAGATTTCTAGTTAATTTAACCTTATAACAGGAAATCCACGGTGTAATAATGAACAATGAGTTAACAACTTAAGGTGGCACTTGACACTTATTTTTTTAAACATCTGTGGTATATCTATAACCACAATGAAAGTTATGAAATTTATAAACATCAGCAGATGAATACATTCACATTACTGCTGAAGTCTTTCAGACTACCTAAATTAACAAATGGTCTTTTTAGAAGCTCTTTCCTTATACAGAAACTGTGTCCACATAATATGAGTGGGTGTTACCAAAGGATGCAATTCACTTTCAACAGCACCTCAGTTTTCCTTAGTCACACCTCCATCAAACAGAGACATCTGAAAGAAAATTTAGGTCTTCTGCTTCTTTAATATTAGAACAGTGCCTGGAATGAATAAATAAGAAGTACGTGCAGGATGAAAGAAGAGAAGGAAATGAGAAGAAGAGTGGAAACAAGAATGGACCATTTAGACTGTTGGGACGCACAATGTGCACGGAGTATTACTCTGCAATAACCACAAAAGACCACAAGATGGGACCATTTGACAAGATACCATACATGTCTGTCTGGTATAATAGATAGTTTAAATTATGTGCATTTTAGTTAGCAAATATTTCTTTGCTAAATTCTAAAGTGTGATATGTTTCTGTTAATTTCACTATGCTGTAGATCTCTGCCACTAACTGATGTGATTTAAGACATTTAAAACCTGGCCTATTCATTTGAACCCTGCTCTGCTTCTTTTCACTGAAGTCCTCCCCTCCTCCTTCTTCTTGAGTTTTCTCAAATCTAAACAAAAATCTACACAAAAATAAAGAAACTATTGTTGTACTATATTGTTAGAACAATCTAAATGTCTGTTACTCTAGTTTTAGTTATTTAAGAGAGCCAATACATATTAATCATCATCATTCCATGATGTAAATATGCCAAATTTAGCCAAAAGGCTCATTTTTTTATCTATATCTGATCAAGATGATCTAGGAGTTCCATAGTAGTTTAAGTGCTTCATGGTTTAAACAGACTTGAGTTAGCTGAAGAGTTAAAGCTTTAGTTGGTGAACTGATGGTTAACTTAACCATGTGGGTCAAAGTGGGGAGAACAACATGTTCCTGTGTCAGAATTGAGTACCACTGCTCAAGACAATGAGAAAAAGCAATGATGATTTTCTCTAAATGCTTTCACTAATGGAAACAAAATATTGAAGAAAAGCTGAAAATATGCTTACACAAATATGCAAATTCAAATGTCTTTGTATAGTGCTTTTAACAACAGCTTTCGTCACAAAGCAGCTTTACAGAAATAAGCTTAGCAGAGAATCCAAGTCCAGGCCCCTAAGTAACAAGACAACGGTGACAGTGGCAAGAAATAGATCCTTAAGAGCATAAGGAAGAAGGCATGAGAAAAAGAACCATGTCTCAGAAGATGAACCAATCCACACACACACACACACACACACACACACACACACACACACACACACACACACACACACGCACGCACACGCACACACACGCACACGCGCACACACGCGCGCACACACACACACACGCGCGCACACACGCACACACGCACGCACGCACACGCACACACGCACACACACGCACGCACACACGCGCACACGCACGCACACGCACGCACACGCACGCACACGCACACGCACGCACACACACACGCACACACACGCACACACACACACATACACACGCACACACACACACACACGCACGCGCGCGCGCGCGCACATACACATGTGCACACACACACACACACACAAATAAATGCAGGTCATTCTCTTCTTAATCAGACTGACACAAGGCCAACAGAGCCAATAATGAATGAAAACTAGTAGGAGCCAAATAACTTCATGTGAGATCACATTCCAGGAATATTCATCAGAAGTATACAACTACAGCTATTAACTTTATTGCATGACATTAAACATTTCATATTTTAGAAGCTATTTGTAATTTAAAAAATAGTTAAGCTAACCCTAACCTTTCCTTTCTGCAACGCACTGAAGTGATGTTAGGCTAGGTGAATGCTATTACAGTATAGGCAGATCATATATTTTTCATTTTCGGAGTTCATTTCCAAATTATATGCACAGCCAATACAAGGAGACTATTTCCTCTAGGGAGGAGAAAACTTCCAAAGATGCTATAAAATCCTTAACTATTTTAGTAGTGAGTACTGCCATTCCTGCAGCTATAGTACTGCATCATACATGTGTTCCTTATAGTCTATTATGAATGTGCTCTTCCCATGTTTAAGGCAACATTTGCATAGTTGCATTTACAGATTCACATTATCATTTGCAGAGTCAAAAATTAATGGTTAAACAATACTTTTTGGTACAAAAGGTAGTACTAAAAGAGAACTTAGGGCTAATGTGCAGTGATTCACTTTTAAGTATCCGTTTCGGTCAGTTAAATACAATGCATTAGCTTCATGACTAGCACTAGATTGACCTGAAAAAGCAATTCATAAATAGCATGTGAGTAGTATGTGATTCAGCTGAGAGCGATCTGACCCCCCCAGGGCAAGCCAACAACACACAGATCTTATGGACCAACGCCAGCAAAAACCTCCTACCGTCCACACATACACACACTCACGCACAGTACTGATCCAAAACCACTGGAGAACTCATATCTTGTGGAGAGCTGCTGTTAAAAACAAACCCCTTAGTTTTTCTGTATGCTTCTCTTTATATGCCAGAGCTTTACATCTTCAGTAGGATGCGTAGAAACCTGACACTACAAAAAGGAAAAATGTAGAGGACTCACCCAGCTGGAGACTGGTGAAAGGGAACTGTGGCTGAGATCTATGAATCAATTAATGTCACTGTCAATATTGCCACTTTGTTGCCAGCAAAGATTGAGCGAACATAGTGTTTAGTAAGAATGTGGAGGAATATGAATTTAATGTGAATATTTCATTTCCTTGATATGTCTAAACTAACAAAGATTTTGCATGTTTTTATTTTCAACTTTTCCATTGTGTTACTGTGACAGTAAGGGGTTTATGCATATTGATTTTCCTCAGGTGTGTTCATTTGCTCTGTTTTATGTTAAGAATAAATTACAGAAGCTTATCTGAGAGCTTTTGCTCTGTGTCTTGTTCAGTTGTTACAAAGTGAAAATGTATGTGCAGCAGAGGCCACCACAACACAACAGTTCAATTAATCAATCCTCTGTTAGAGGGTATCATTTAAATGTCCTGTACAATTATGCTTAATAATAAGACTGATCCACTATTAATATTTTATCATGAAATGATCACAATTACGGTGTTATTTACCACCTCTGTCAATGAAAGTTCAGTATCATAATGCAGGAAGTGTCCTGAATATGACATCAGAACACGCACAACGTGTTCTGGCTCTTTTAATGACTGTGACCTCTGAGCACTTACCAGCTGCATGAGGCTTGCAATTGTACATGTGTGTGCATGTGTGCCTAGCATGTGTGCTTAGGGGGAGTGGTTTGATTGACCCATTTGGGGGAGACCTGTGGAAGTGAACGGAAAAAAAAGCAACGGACCAGGCAAACGGAATGCGGGTCCAGTGTGTGATGTGATTGTTAGCAGAAATGTGTCAGCCCAGGCCCACCGGCCCCAGAGCCCTTGGCCCCAGACAGGCTGTGGAGTTGTGAGTGAGGTGCGAGGTGTGGGGGCCGGCGCTGCTGAGCTGCACGCTCTAGTAAGGCCCCCAGATACCTTATCGACCCTGGCTTTAGTGGAACAAGCCAGCGGAGGATGGGCTGTGGTGGGAGCCCCAGTGGATGGCCATGTGTGGCCATGTCAAATCCTACAAACCTTGAGGTGCAACCACGGGTTTAGCACCGGTCACGCACACACGTGGACTGGATGACACTGCTGGGGTGAAAATGCGGAGGCCGACTGGATTGGGTCTGCAGGCGGATAAAGTATTGCAAGCAGTTGCATACCTGTCTTTTTATGGCACTATTAGATCTATAAAATTCTGAATTCTGGATAAAGGTACTGCTTTAGGTAATAGGTTGTCCACTGTATTTGGGCAAAAATGAAAAGTGTATTGGCGAATGCAAAACATGCTCCCTTGGACTGAAATGAGGGGTTTCTTCAAACATGTCCCCATGGCTTTAATACATGTTTGTTTCCAGGCTCATGTGCTTATATACTGCATATGCTAAGATCAAATACTTACCCACCCATCAATCCTCGTCTATTTAACCATGTTCATTAGGATATAAAAAGCAAAAACAGAACTTAGATCTGCACTCTTACTCTCAGAAATGGGACACATATGACTGCTGTGTTGATATTAAACTTAAAAGTCTATGCCACAGCTATCTACATTAAGAACATGTCTCTCATATATGGAAGATATATTGGGTGCTGAGCTTTCTTCCTTTCACCAATGATTCAAAATAAGCTCAAAATATACCCCGTAGATTATTTCTGGTTTCTCGGTAGAGCGCTGCGAGGAGCAGCTTAGCCTCCTCTTCCTACTGTTCTTCACAGAAAGTCCTGAAACCACCTCCAGCACCTGTTCAGATCTGGAAATCAGACCGAACACCTCGTGGTTCATCCATCCATCACCCATGGGAATGCCACACACATGCAAACGTTCATGCACAGACATACGCACTCAAATCTTGCACACATGACACACCTATCCTGATGAAGACACAAACGCGTGTATGCGCATGTGTCAGTGTGTCCTACAAAGAATATTGCCCAGAGTATTTCAAAGTGATGCACAAAGAATGGCAGGTCTAAGGGAAACCGCACTAGTGGTAGGTCTCGTCAGCATGTTTCTCATCTGGCTGCTTGAACTGCCGTCTTCCTTTTGGCAGCAAATCTTTGCAGCGCCTAAGCTAGTTAATACGTGCCCCATGCAGCCTACATGCAGCCGCCTCCTCGACCCGCTCTGATTATACAAACATGTGAGCCGCTCATTATACCCACCAATGCGACCAGGCTTCACGTGCTCCTCTTGTCAGCAGTCGGAAGTAGCAATTCCCATTTTATCACGGTGCCGCGTGTGCCGTTGTAGTGACTCAGTCGCTAAGCTTTTGATTTCTCACTCCAATTTTTTTTCCTATCTTAAGCTTTGCTGTAGCTTTAAATACATTACAACAAATTACAAATTAATTTTAGGGGATTTGCTCTCATTTATATTTCTCATTTATATTTCTTTTCAAATGGTTCAAATTCGTCAGAGTCACTTACCTCGAATACTATGATTGCAAAAACTATACTTGGTACATTTGGTGTAACAGTAATATGAATATTTAAAGAAGTTGCATTTATGATTATGCAATTGTAAAGCAATTGCTATTAAAAAAAAATCTTTCAACGTGATCTTAAAAATCTAACTCCCCTATAATTCTAGATATTATTCACATTGTTTTGGGGTTATTTGAAGTTATGCCAATTTGGCCACTGCTAACAGTAAGCTTTTGATGGCAAAATGTTAAAAAATTATATATATATATATATATATATATATATATATATATATATATATATATATATATATATATATATATATATATATATATATATATTTGATTTGACAATAGGTGCTCATAACTCCCGAATCAAAGGGTTTTATTAGGTACTTGTAAAATACGTTTTTTTCTAGCTAAATAATTCATTATTAACATTTTTGAGTCATATAACTATTAAACCTTATAGGTATTTGTTTATCTAAATAGAAATTGATTGTATTATAATTCAAGTGGTTTCGGCTGTAGACGAGAATAACTGTGGCGGTGAACCCGCACGCGGCTCTATCACGCTATTCGTGCCCAAACTTAATTGAGAGTACTTAAACAATCGGCTGAGCGTACTGTAGAAAACAGTCAAATGTATCATTTTAGTTGCCTTAGTAATATAATTAGAAAGTATTTGAACATAAGTTACAGAAATAGAAAAGCAAATACAAAACGTATTTTCACAGGTTTTATCTATACATTGTTAATCTATAACTTTTTTTTAGAAGATGTATGATAATGAAGATGTATTTATTTCTCAACATTCAAAGCAAGCACGAAACGCATCAAATACTAGATTTTGTGCAGTAGATTGTGTATTAATACTTTAATATGATATCTCGCATCAACATAACATGTTATCATGAAACGAACGTTTTCGAAATGAATGTATTTTTTTAATATGCGGTTTTGATGTTTTGATGTTGCACTAGTGCTTTGTAGAGTGCGTGTAATTGAGACTGTAACTATTACTTCAAATGAGAGCGTTTTAATTAGACCACAACTGTGTTAGTGGCTGACTGACAATGTGTGCATATGTCTGTGATTTAGTATTTTGGGGTGTTTTTTTAAAGTTCTGTAAAATAACTTATTTTACATGGCAAAGCACTACAACTACAATCTGAGCCATGTATGACATCTCCTATTCCAACGTTTAAAGAATGACTAAGCGTTCAATTCCCCAGTTAGCTGATGTGGTCCGTCGGACTTATTTCCTTTGAAGTCGGAAAATAGATAGTTTTCACAATGGTAATGATATCTCTTATGTTTTCGGAACGTATTCGATTAAAGAAAATAGGTATTAAAAACGTTTTAAGCAAACTTACATTAATTAGTTAATGGGCTAAATTCTTAAAGATATTCAAATCTTTATCTTTCAAATCAGAATTTATTAGGCTACTTGGGTGGAAAACACGTTTGTCATAGAATTTCCAGGCGTGTACACCTCTGTCATACAACATAATTATTTCACTTTTTAAAACTTTATCTGTAGCCACAAGTTGATACTTGAGAAAAAAATAAAACCCAGTACGCACCCTGAAGCAACTCACCAAACAAGGCACGATATTGCCTTGACATAACCTTTAAGTCTGGCAAACCTTTCTTACCTAAATGGGATTTTCGACACAGGTTAATAATTTACAAATATCATAATTATGAATTAAACGTCATGTCACTTGGCAGTTCTTCTCAGATAAAGGTCAACACACGCTTATTTAGTTTCGATTCAATGCAAATGTTACGTAAGATCGTAAGATAAAAAACGGATGAAGCGTCTGCAAGTGTGATGAGGTTGCAATGCGAAAAAGCTCAAAATTCCGCAAAACATGTTATATTTTGAGCGTGCTTCTTTGTCTTTTCAGTACTTACTCCATAATTACATTCGGAGAAATTGATTTAAACAAATCTTTAGCGACAAAACGTTTAGCGAGAATAATATGCATGTCGATATTAGGCCTAGATTTAACAGGTGGGTTTGTTTGTTCAGTAACTATATTTCCTTGTTTAATTTGAGATTTCTCGTGACACCTATTGGCGTAGATATGAAAATGTGTTTGGGGGAAATTTCCTTCTGGACCTTGGAACGTCAGCGAAATTATAATTTTCTGCTGTAACGTCGGAAATGTCTGCCGATCATATAATACATGCCTACTTTTATCATTTGCCAATGTAACAAATATAATTTACATTTGGAGCATTAATATTCTAACATGTTGTCCAGCGGGAGACTCGTTTGGAATTAATGTAGCATATGGATATGGCATCCGTTCACCATAATATACTTACCTAATTCACCAGAACGCACTCTTATTTAATAAAGCACCTATACTATTCAATAGACAGTTGGGAAAAACGTCCCAAGAGACATAATACGATTCGTTTCTAACATTTACAGCAAACGTATTAACATATGGATGAATTTTGTACAAGTGGCCTGCTATGAATGAATTCAGTGGAGTTAAATATAGCTTAAATATAGCTGACTTAAATATAGGCTAACAGAGACCTGACTGTTGTAATAACCCAATCTACAGCTGTAGGTGTTGTTATAATGTTGCTCGATCAATAAACTGGTCATAACAAACCATTTCAACCACGAGCTAATGGTGTATAAACGTTGTCTGCAGTCATTATGCTGCGTTCAGTCTTCTCGTTTCTGGCGGCACAGTTGCTTCAAGTTTCATCACTGAACTGTCAGTAAACGAGACTTGTGGTTCGTTTGTGTGCTATTAGGGAACTAGAGAACCGACAGGGGGTTACTACGTGCTATTGTATACGTGCTAGATTATAAGAGATGTTTGAAGGTGTTAATGTATTATTAGCAAACATGGATATTATACAGTTGTATGTCGTTTGTTAATCACATAACTTCTTTATTACGTTTAGAAGCTCATGAAAACTAAACAAAAATAAATAAATATTGATTTTTCTGACCGACAGATAAAATGGACGTATAGCCTGTTTTTTAGTAGCAAGGCAAAGGTGGGCTGTACTCCTTTAGTCTGTAAAATCATGACCAAGTAAACATTGGTTTTGGTTTATCCATTTCAGTAATTTGTCTTGACCTCTTGATACACTTTCAGCCTGAAGTGAATCAGAATTAACACAGCGTATTCAATACGGCAACATTACTAGCACAATGAGTCAGGTGAAGTAGCCTATATGAACCGAACCTGTAAAACAACGTAATAGAGTCTAACAAAAACAGACTAATATAATTTTAAAAAATTGTAAATAGCCTGTCATCTAGACTCATACTGTCTTATTGTCACTTCACGTTCTTATTTATTATCTTGTTGTTCTCGGCAACTTGACTTCGATTGTACACGCTGAATCAAATCTCAGGTGAGATCTTTAGCCGAGCAGTGGGTTTTATATGGGTATTACAGCGATTACGCTACCTCTTGTCAAAATATCTAATAAAATACAATGTGCTTCTACTTATAAAACATTGCACGCTTATTTATCATGTGACCTACTTGTTATCTTCATAACAAAAGATTTAACAGGGAGATTCATGAACGCATTCGATCACAGTTGTAGTTCATTTCTGCATTTTTGTATCCATTGTAATCCACGACACTTGCGCAATTATTAGAAATAACGCTACCGCAGCCATATATCTTTCCGGTTGTCATTTTTGCGCTGTGCCGTTTCTCGAAAGATACTATGCATGGAGAACCTATTAATACATCGTTCCTAATCACTAGTAAATACATAAAGCGACAAATAATACGATATTTGAAGAATGTCATATTTTTTCGAAGTATTTATGCTTATAAAATCAATTAAACTTCGTTTTTAAAATGTCAATATGCTTGTAATTAAATTATTAACAAATATAATCGTTCGTTATTATTATTAATCACTGAACTTTTCAGCTAATTTTGAAATATTCGTCCAGTGTCATAAAAGTAGGGTAGGGTTTGTTTGTTTTTGGAGCGGGCAGGGGGTGGAGATATGAAGGACATCTGTACTGAAGGTGGACCAATACTACTACTGCACAGCGTGTCCACGTCTCTATAGCAGCTTTCGTCTCCGCGCTTCCGTTTTCCACAGCGTATCTGTAGAGCTGACCAGTTGAAAGCAGCAGGCGGAGAGAGAGAGAGAGAGAGAGAGAGAGAGAGAGAGAGAGAGAGAGGGAAGGCGGTGACACAACTCGTCTCCTAGAGGAATACTTACAATGGTATGTGTGAGCAGGCTAGGTTCGCCGAAAAACGATACCGTGCTCTGAAAGTGTGCGTCTTGCCATGAGCGCTTGTTCATCACCATCTTGGGGCAATCCTTGAAGATTTACTCTATAGCTTTACGTTCGCTTGATGATTTGGCGGAGAATTCTTGCCTGACTGCGGACATAAGGCAAATCCATGGCCTCACATAATAGCATTCCGTGAACTGCACAGTTGGATTATATGTCGCATTAAAAGGAACGTCGCTATTAAAAGAAATTTTTGGAGAAAATACTAGCACTCGGACGTGGTCAGATTCGCGAAACTGCACGCTTCGCATCTGTATAAAAGGTAGGCTAATATATTTTTCAATACTGAAGATTACGTTTTTGTTTCCAGTGTTACTGGTTGACTTAAGTTATTGCTATCGCGAACGCTATTCCAACACATAGGCCGTCGTGAGAAATGATCTTGTTATCACGGCATCAACACTTAGAAACAGATGCATTAGAGCCTGTCGAACTAACAGCGTTCTTGTATGTGTTTATCAACATTCTAAAAGTGTTCAATTTTAAGCATCGTTTGGTTCAGTTGTTGCTTAAACACGACCACCATTAATCAAGAGCTGTTTGTCCGGCCACTTGGAGCTGAATTTGCCTAAAACATTTGAATCGTTCATGCTCCTTTTTATCAGATAGCCTTATACTATAGTTCATGCTTATAAAAACAGATTAGATCGTGCCGTGAAATAACAACTGTAATAATAATAACAATAATAATAATCATCATCATCAACAACAACAACAACAACAACAACAATAATAATAATAATAATAATAATAATAATAATAATAATAATAATAATAATAATTTGATCAAATTAATCTAAACTAATGATTTGATCAAACTAATCTAAATTTGTTAAATTATTAAATATAACCTGTCCCTTCAGAAAGATACTAATTGGGAAAAGCAGAAGATAAAGTTGGTGACCTGTGTTCATACATAGAATACGTAAAAACCTAAAGTCGCCTGTTATTAGAAGAAAATGTAACCCATCCGATAGGCCTAGCGTACTTTCGTTCATGATTTATAAAGTCATAGCAGATTTATAAGGTCTTGGGCCAACATGCAAAAATGTTTATTAAATGAATGCACAGCTTTCTGATTGATGCATCTAATGTTCAACTCTAGGCGAAACACTTCGTCAAGACAACTTGTGAGATGTGTATGCTTAACATTGGCTTTCTAGAATGAGTTTATGATTTGATCAAATATTCTGTCGTTTAGGCCTCAGAGTAAAAACAGTGGCTGATAGGCCTTCTGACATGGCGGACAACGAAGAGGGCTTTGGGCTTCAAAATTCTCCAAATGATACCGATTCAAAGGATTTGCACGAGAGTAAATCTGAGAAACAGAATGGGAACTCCAGCAAATCTCCATCATCCCAAACAACTTACATTCAACAGGTTAGAAGTAGCTACGCGCGCGCACGTGCGTGCGTGTGTGTATGTGTGTGTGTGTGTGTGTGTGTGTGTGTGTGTGTTACCATACACAGATGCGCTCAAATATGATGGATGTATGAATAGACAAGTCGAGCAGTTACTGAATTTTCTGTTTTTACGTTTTACTTCAAACTAAAAAACTAACTAATACAACCTATTTATATCAAAAGATCCATGCGATATTTGGGTGCTAAAGGCCTAGCACGTGGCACAAAACAAAATTAAATAACTTAATAACTTAAGAGACATCTTAATGAATTTATATTCATTGGTTGTACTTCCTTTAGAACTCTTTTTATGTAGGTTCTCTGCTTATTTGTTTGCTTGCTTTTCAGTAGTTAATTTATGCGCGCTTCTTGGCCTCTGTTTTCAGAAGACGTATTCGTGTCCTTTTTATATACAACTACGGGTGGTTGTTTTTCTAAACTAAAATTATACATATTTTCTTTCAAGTTGAATACTTTCTACTTATTCTTTAACTAAAATTAAACCAGACAAAAATGTTCCATTTATGAGATTAATTTCTATGCATTTTATTTTATTTTATTTAGCCAGAACGGGTTTTTTATTTTTTTTTGAAAACTGGGAGCTACCTTTGATTTTTCATTTATTAACCTCCGCACCGAATGAAAAAAAAATTCTTATTATTCTTTCTTTTTCCGTATTCTTGTTTTTTCTTGGTTTACGTTTGGTGTTTAATGGTTCCTGCAGACGGCCCATTTTGAAATGTGTCGTTTTACAGGGAATGGAGGGAATAAAGGTTTACTTACACGAACGAGAGCTGTGGATGAAATTCCACGAAGTAGGGACCGAAATGATCATCACCAAGGCAGGGAGGTAGGTCGCTCATGTCCTAAACGTTCTCTCAATATCCATAGTTTCATTTCCAGATAGTGAATGAGGTGTAGGCAATCGCTTTTTGGTTAACGACTGTATGAGCCTTTTAATCCCTCATATATCCTCCTCTGCACGCCAGTGACCATTCATAATTAACCATCATAAAAAGGAAAGAAGATATGCTGCGATTTAAATCGAACTACTCTTACCGAAAGTGAAATTAAATACGGACTGAGACAGGACTCCTTCCTCTTTAGATACTGGGCTCTCTCCGCTATTCGAACACTATTTTAGTGTTTGCACTATGAGGGACTCCCTCTAGAATAAAACAGCGTTACAGTTATAAGATCAGTATGGCAGGTGACTGCTAGTGAACCTATTACTGCATGTATTACCCAATGGTTTACTTAACCCTAATGCCCATTTCTCGCTTCATATGCCCAGATGATGCTTTTTGTTGGCCAAAGAGATTATGGGATTATCTCGTGAAGTGCAGTTTTCCCAATTTCAGGTTTAGAGCAATGCATTTTTTTCTAGTCGCTTTCCTTTTGCACTTTCTAATCACGCATGCGCATACTCTTACAAATACGTTTTACGACAGTGCCTGTGGTTTAAATGGTGCTGTGATTTTAATGAACCTTTCCAATCATTTCTGCTATTTTTACCTTTCAAGGTATCTCTGGTTCAATGTTAGCCGCGTATGTAAATCTCACCATGCTTATTTTCTCACTGTGCCTAAAATTAAACAACTAGGACATAAGCCTGTATTAAAGGTAACAGGAACAGACTGTCAGTTTTGCTTAAACTCGGCTTGCAGTTTGATCGTGTCACCAAATAAAAGGAGAGTCCTTATGAATGACGAGCGGAACGTGCCAACTCTGTCCATGCCAGCCTCTGCATATGCGCATCAATAAGTCGGGGGTGCATCTGTATGTTAACAAATTGTCTATCGGGCCTCAGGTATTTATTATTTATGACGGTCACGTCTCAGTAGCCTTGCGCAAACTGAGCTGACGTTTACTTTTTTTCTCATCAGTGCAGCGGCATAATGCCGCTTTTATACTCAGCGCCTTTCCCCTCGGTTTTAGTTGAAACATGTTAGCCATTCCATCCCACCTCACCCCACCAACTCCCGGAGGTCTGGCCTCATAACACCCTGGGTCTGGCTCCAATCGGCCTGACACAGTCTCCCAAACTGTAATTAATAGGGCCTAACCTGGTGTGTAGGCTTTTGTGCATGCACATATACGCGCCTCGACTACATGTGGGCAAAACATGCATCATGGAAAGGGATAAACTTGGCACGGGTGACAAATTTGTAGACGTTAATGTGGACGGCTACGGAGTCACAGACGTTGAGGACGTTAATTCACAATAATCAATGGTTGTTACCAAGTTCGAGTCTATATGCAACACCAAAGCTGCAAAATGAGCTAGTTTTGTCGTAGAAAATTATAAACCTTTTTCTTTTTAAAACGGTTTAAGATTAAAGATGTCAGTTATAAATGTAACGCACTGAAATAACTGACCTTGAGAAAATCAATAGGTCCATACCATAAAGGGCAAAAATTAAGCGTTTCTTAGAGAATGTACAAGTGAATAAACAAAGCTCTTACAGCATGTGTTGCTAGTTTATCTTTCATGGCAACTGAAAAGGATTAACTGAAGTGTTAGAAAATCGAAATAGTTCTAAATTCAGAAGACACACCTCCTGGACAAATTGTGCTGTAGGCTATCATGTTTATTGCCGTTGTCAGTGAGAATAAAAACAAAAATTCTAAATCCCCAATTTTAACATATTTTAATGTTCATTTATCCACAGGCGAATGTTCCCAAGCTTTAAAGTGAAGGTTACAGGGCTGAACCCCAAAACGAAATACATTCTTCTGATGGATGTCGTGCCAGCGGACGACCATCGTTATAAATTCGCCGATAATAAATGGTTCGTAAGACAACAATATTTACCTTTGTTATATTTTTGAAGGTTATTTATGCATCATAGAATTACCTTCCTTTATATGAGAACTATATATTTAGCATAGCCTAATTATCTTTATTCTTTAGAGATAGTCTAGCCAAATATTTGTGTACGATTTGAGACGCTTTAGGCACATTCAGACAAAACCTTTTTTTTTTTAAGTTTAGTTTTTTACATTTATGATAAAGTATCATGCTTAGCATTTATTGGCTTTTTGAGAGCAAAATGCATGCATATCTTGGGTTATACATTGAGTACAAAAGCCAGTTTCAGCTGTTAAAAACCAGTTTCACGTTAAACTCTTAGGCGAGACTAAAGAAATGGCATGTACCAAAAACTAACAAAGTTATTTTGCAAACGTACCCCGTGTATCGCATTACGTTTGCAGTATTGCATCGTTTTTCATTAGTTGTATAAAGTGATTAATTTAGTCAAAAGTTCCAAATCTAAGATGTTAGAACAATCCATGTCGAAACAACAATAGCCTAAGATTATGTACTCATCTAGCCTACTATTAACAAGTGATTGTAAATGCTTCAGTGCTGCTTTAGTTCAGGAGCTAACGTGAAAGCTTTGTCAGTCCGAACCACTGACCTTAAAACAGTGTGTAGCAAACATAAGAAGGTGTCCTGGCAAGATCTGTTCCTGCTAAATGAGCAGAATGTCTTACATTTTTGTCAGATTAAATTGGTCAAAGGATTAGCAAAAAAAAAATCCTTTAAACACTTCGCTTGCACCTTTCATTTTGGTCCCAGCACCGGCATGAAAACGATGCACTCACTGGTGTTATATTCCTGGTTTTAAACATGTCTGAGACACCAGTTTCTGGGTCAGTGGTTTTAAATGGAAGGCTATTCAGGAAGGATAACCACATGCCAATATCACTGATAATTACCCGTCCAGTGCAGGCATTGCAACTAATCAGATAGTGTTTTATCCGCTTTGTCTATTTACGAAATACACTGTTTTTTAAATTACCAGATGGAAGAATTCATGGCAGTATGCCACAACACGAGCTAATAAACCATGCAAATCCAAGCAAGTGTAAATTAGATTACATATGGAAAACATCTTACTGCAATTAATTGGGCATGTATATGGATATGGAAAAGACTGAAAATCGTAAATATAAATAATTTTGTAAATATAAACTACAAATATTAATAACAAACTAAATCATGCGTAATAATCTCACGAGGTTGATGGCGCTAAGTGAACGTAAAATAGCAATAAATAGGTTACTGAAACTTTGTAAACTTGCTACATTAAAAATCACTGCCTTTTGCGCCGTTGCACAGGTCAGTGACGGGGAAAGCTGAGCCCGCTATGCCGGGAAGGCTCTACGTGCACGCGGACTCTCCAGCCACAGGCGCGCACTGGATGCGACAGCTTGTCTCCTTCCAGAAACTTAAACTGACCAACAACCACCTTGATCCTTTTGGACATGTAAGCAAACAGCGTTTTCCTACTGTTTATATACGTGTATTAGTTTTTCGCTGAGTAAAATCACTGACCGATGTGGGTGAGGTCAGATTTATGACTATGACAGTGTAGGTGCTACTGGGTAGATTCGGGTACATTGCAAGCATCTGAACGTCAAAAGCGCGCACGCCCCTTTAACGGCTCTAGCTACAAATGCCGGCGCATGCGCAATAACAAAAAAACACTAAATCAGACCCAGTAATAATAAATGTAAAAACCAAAAAAGCAGCAATAGCAATAAAGAAATGTTCATATGGGTATACCATATTCTATTGTACTGTACAGACTGGATTATATATTTAGACGGCATCCATTAGGCCGAGGTTATAGTTTTTTATTAATAGGCACAATAGCTTCTGAAGTGGTAGAGACGTAATATATTTCTGCCGGTTATAAAGTGCCTGAAACGTAAGTGTACATCTGAAAATTTAAAAAGACAAACGAGTGGGTAAAATTAACCAGACCTTAAAGATTATACACACTAAACATATTTATACTGTAATAACACATTATATATATATATATATATATATATATATATATATATATATATATATATATATATATAAAAATTAATTAATTTTTTTTTAATATATATATACATACATACATACATTTTTTAAAATAAATTATTGTTAGTTATTGTTAGAATATTTCACTATTACCCTGCGTTTCATCATCAACATTTTTGTTGATACTGACTAAACACATATTATGGAGATCTGAATGATAAATTACACTGTATAAGATAAGTCACCACTGAAAATCTAATTTAATCAGAGAATGAATGCCTCGACATCTCTATTTAGCCTGCTATTTTATTGGCTGAATCTTTGAGTCTGCTCAATTTTCTTTTGTTTTGACTTTTTAAATAATGGTGCACAACAAAGACACAGCATACCATCTCGTGTCATTATTTAGTGCTGATCACAAGTTTCCGTTGGCTTGTGTTTAAGTTGATCATGCTTGTTGTCTTGCCAAACCCCAGCTGGTAGAGTGAAATTGGAGTCCAGTTGGAAAGTGAGTAGTGTTGTAAATTTCTGGCCAGAAATGCAGTTTTGATTGGTTGCAGTGGTTCTTGGCATGCCTTCTTTTTGTGCTGAAAGAGCACCCTGGGATTTATAAATGAAGTATGGTTTCTCTTCCAAACTAACAATCCATTGGCTTGTTGCTCCAGGTGGTTGAAATAATTTCAGACGTATTTATAATTACTAACCTCAGAGATGGGAGCTGAGCATGCAATGCTGTAGGCTGGTTCCAGTTAGGATATATATAAAACAAGCCAGTGTTTTTGACATCAGTCTTAATTAGGCTTGCTTCATGAAGGAAAGATTTTCGAGGAGAAACAACAATTATTGCAAAGCAGATCACAATGAAAAAAAAATCTTTATACTGAAAGATAATAGTTAACTGGGAAGACCAGAGTTAGACTGAGTTTTCCAAATTAAAAACTTTTGTTTTTTTCAACTCACTGAAAGCTTTGATCAATTTAGTACCATTCATCATTTCCTCATTATGCTTACATATTCTCTCCCAATCCCAAACCCCCCCACCAAAAAAACAGCCTGCCATCTAGAAATATTTGAGTCAGAATGGCAGTTTGGATATCTGTACTTCAAAATGTTTATGTTTTAATGACAGTGTGAGATGAGTGATGGACAAGGGTCTACTAAGACTCTTAATCTGGAGGGTTTCAGAATCCCTGTGATGTCAGCAACATGAAAGAGAGGGGCAAGCGTTCAGGACCTTCTGTGATCTCTGGCTATCATTAAAAACTATCATACAGAGTTTGGGCAAATGGAGATACAACGCAACAGGAGACCAAACTCAGACAAACGCTGCGCTTCTTCTGGGTGGTCCACCACAAGCATGCCAGAAAAACTGTCCTCTGCCTGATATCAACACAGATCTCCAAATATTGTTCTGCAGTTTTGGGGCAAATCCTTGTAAACTGCATTAGACACTCTGTACATTAGACACTGTTGTTATGCATTCTTTACATCATCAGCCATGATATTTTGTGCAAAAGTTTGTGTATTTTAACAGTCTAACATTGAAATGCATCTGAGATCTACAGGTCTCAGGAATGGTCATTTTGTGTGCGGTGCGGTGTTTAAAGTTTACAGTAGACAGAGAAAGTTATGTAACCAGTTGTTACTTTGCAATTCTTAGTTCTTAGCCAACAACACGGACAGAAATGATGGGTAACACTGATCAAAGGGGTTCATATTGATGATGATGATGATGATGATGATGATGATGATGATGATGATGATGATGATGATGATGATGATGATGATCAACCAATACACAGACTATACAGAGCTGCCTTTTTAACTAGAGCCACAGTGCTGAGCCCGTGTATGTGTAATTACTACAACATATCAATCCTTAAAGCCTTAAAATCTAAACTCCTTGTAATCTAGGGGTTCCTTTCTTGTTAAGGGAAAATGTTTTAAAATCTCTGTAAAGTGGACATGAAAGCCATAAGATTCTTCACCACCGATGCCCATGACTCCACGTGTGTCAGTGAAAATTAGGCTTAGGCTTTCGGATAACAGGGGCCTTATGAGTAGAGTTGAGGGCTAAGCGAACAATGTCTCCGTGTCGCTAGGCAAGACCACAATACCGCTGATTATTTTACTAATGGAGGGTCAGAGGTCAGAGGGAAAGTATAAGTATAAGGAAAGAGAATGTGAATCGAAAAAACGTACGGATCGTCAAATCGCTCTTTGGGGCTATGGTGCGCGACTCGTGATTACAAATTGGTATATCAGACGATTTTTTAAAAATATGAGTCCTTCGCGATGTGTAGGTCCACTTAGAATGCTACAAATTGCAATAGCACATATGTAAAGGTTTCTGATACACGCTGCTGATGTTATTGGAACTGGCTTGTAAGGCAACTGCTTTTCAAAAAAATCTTTTCGGTCTTTTCTCCTCCAGATTATTTTAAATTCTATGCATAAATATCAACCAAGGATCCACATCGTGAAGGCGGATGAAAATAATGGATTCGGCTCCAAAAACACCGCATTCTGCACGCACGTGTTCCCCGAAACAGCCTTTATTGCGGTTACATCTTATCAGAACCACAAGGTAAGATTATTAGATTAGGTTTGACTTTTGTGGGTTTACAGATATTTTTCAGCATATAATATTATTCTACCCTTCATTTGCTTATTTGCAGTAAGCGACTGCAGAAATAAAGAAAAAGTTCGTGCAGGATTAGGAAATTAGCGAAAATAGGCCCAATAAATCCGCTTAGTGAAACTACTCAGTCTGGTAATGATTGCAACAGCAGCAATCATTTGCAACGGTGAGCTACCGTTTGCAATTAGAATGAACCGATTTGAACCCATAATGCAATTAAGATTCGATTTTGCATATAAAATAAAATCTGTCTGGTCTATGTGCTTTTTCATCAGGTGTAACTGAAGTCTACAATCTGAACCGCTTCTTTCAACTATTAAGAAAGTACCCTACTTAGATTACTTTGTTTTCACATTTTTAAATAACTAACTTTCGTCCATGCTGTGATTGTGGCAAGGATGTTTCATAATAGTCTTTATTAAAAGCTTAAAGGCTTATCTGAAACCTACTAAGGCTACTTAGCGTACTAGTCAACTTAATAGACTCTCCAGTCAATAAAGTGCTTAGGCCATTTATAATGAAATAGATGTTTGTGTACATGCTACATATACGAGAGGTGATTTCCATTAGATGTGATCTTTATATAGGAGACTTTTAAAAGTGTAGATATGTAAGACAAAATATCTCTCGCAAAGGAATTTACGAGACTCTGAACAGAATTCTGCAGGATGTTTTCTTCGCATCATGTTTGTTATAGACATTTTGAGGGAATATTTGTACAGAAGCGCACAATTCTAGCCTTGTTCGCATTCCGGAACAGTTTGTAGGACTATATGTAATGGGAGCAAGTGGCAAGTGATAAAGAATTGCAGCATATGCACACTATATATACATACTGTACATGTTCCTAGCATCTGACCACCGTTGATGTTTTGATTATGTTGTAAATAGTTTTTAGAATTTGTTTTAGAATTTGTTACACGCTTACGCTCTTAAAGTCTTAAAGACGGGACCACATTTGTTCATGCGTGCAATAGCGCTTTGGTTACAGGTTGCCTCTCCCACTACACCAGCCTTCCCGGAATTAATTAATAATATTAGTGGCAACATTTCCGAGCTCTAATTGGTAGTGCGGGAAACGTTCCATCACCTAAAAAGTATTTCCAAAGTGTACACAGAGAAACAGGTTTTAGGATTAATGATACTATCAAGCAGTTGACTTCTACTGCCAGCAAAATAGACAAATCAGTTACAGGAGTTGAGAAAATGAAGGAAAACTCTAATTCAGATCTGGATATCCGTATAATTTGGATATCTGTATAATCCAAACGAGTCTAACATTATATTTCAAGATCAAGTGTAACTTTATATAACTAAATTTCAAAATTTCTGTAGTAAAAGGTTAGTGTATGTATGTTTGTTTGTTTGTTTGTTTGTTTTTTGGGGGGATTACCCCTAATAGCAGGCAATATAATAATAGTCAAACGTCATTTTTTAAATATCAAAGCAATTATATTAACAGGTACTAACTACCAACGTCACTTGATACACTGCAGCAGTCAATAATGTTTATCTTGACTGTAAGTAGCTTTATTTAAATTCTCTCAAAAATATTTTCAGATTTCGTTTGGTCGTCATTTAGTAAAATGATTTAGTAGAAATCTGAAAACATTCCTGATGTGTCTGTTTCTGATCCTTTGTTTTAAGCATGTTTGCGTCAGGTGCTTGTTCAGATTAGGAGAAATACGCAATGGGAGGCAACGTCTGGCAATGTGCAATGAGCCAATCAAAATTCATTGCCTGTTAGAACAGGAAATCCATCTAACTGGGGCGCTCACTGTGAGAGTGATTATATTCAGTGAGTTACCATACGAGTTCCAGAAGCGAAATTTTATTCCCGCTTTTATTATTTCCTGCTTTTAGAAAAGTAACGTTAGTTACAAAAGTAGTCACTAAGAGAAGTCTTATGTTTGAAGTGTGAAAGTAGTCTCGTTCGTTCATTCATTCATTGATTCTTTCATTCATGATCAGTTGGAGAAAGCATTGACCAATCGATAAAATTGCGATTTGTCTTTCATGGAGCGTATGATCAGAATGCATGAATAAACGCTAATGATTTATGATAATTCACAGTATATATATATATATATATATATATATATATATATATATATATATATATATATATATATATATATATATATATATATATAAACAAACACACACACACACACACACACACACACACACACACACACTCCATAAGGCTGTTCAAATAGTAGACTACCTGCGAAGCTGGTAGGTCCTCATCCTGCGCTCTTGCTTGAAAGCAAGCTTTACTAAATGCCAGTGTATTTTGGCATCATAACTCCACACATATTCCAATATTTGAACGAAGCAGTCTCTTTGCCAAGTCTTCAGTGCGTTTACGACACTTTAAAAGCGAGTCCCAACATGAAGATCATTTACAAGCCAAGGAAAGCGTGTCTTATTCGGGGGATATGAAAGTTCATCTAAGATTATTTTTCGGTTGCACATAGTTATCACTTTTAAGACGTGTACGACCCTTATTGGTTTCAGACATCTTTTCTATTGCCACACCTATAATTATAAAAGGTTCTTGTTGTTTTCTGTTTACCTAATACCGTTTTAGTGTATAAATATTAAACACGTATTCGAAATGGAAATTAAATTCCATTGAAGGTTTTTTAAAATTTTTATATGGCGCGATGAGTCAGTGTGGTTTAATTGCATTTGTATGAGTGCGTACGTGCATTTGTGTTGCTTACAGTTATGAATGATCTGCATTATCTTTTCATGTACGATTAATCCCACTGTAGACTCCATAGTTTCGCATAGAATGTTCATTTTATTAACTTTTGTTTTACAGTAAAGTGTTAAACATGTTTATGCACATAGGTAGTGAGAAAAAAGGTGACTATTAAATAACTACAAAGTATTACAATTATAGGCCTGTCTGTTCCAAAACTGACTTTTTTCCGGCAACAACCAAACAACAGTGCGTGAGGACATCGACCATGTTTATTTATATTCTCAACAGCAGAGAGACATTAGAAAAGTCCATGTTCACTCGGCGAAAAACAACAACAAAAAATGAACTAGAAAAAGAATGAACAAGAACAGTTATATCTTCTAAAGCACCATTTGCAAAATTGCAAAAAGCACAGATTCAGTACATCCTTCTATGAACCTCATATTTAGTTATATTTCTAGCAATATACATTTTCGAAAAAGATGTGCTTTAAAAATTATTTTTAAAGAAACGTGAAATCTTTAAAGAATTTTTTTTTTCTATGTTTACTCATATTCTTTAACTGTATCTGTGCGCGTCAAGGGGCTGGACAAATAAAGTGATCAGTGGTTTGCTGGTTGTTTCAGATCACCCAGCTGAAAATCGAGAACAATCCCTTCGCAAAGGGCTTCCGTGGCAGTGATGACGTGGAATTACACCGCATGGCACGAATGCAGAGGTAAGAAGTGACAGCATTCTTCCAAATGCGGGAGAGCTACACCCCTGATTTGTGTTCATTCAAATGGTTAGCGTGAAATAGTTTCCTTGTATTTGAGGTGGTCTAATAATATATGTAGGCCTAAGGCCTTTACTGCACATATTTCAAATCACAAAATTATGCAAGGGTAATGAATCTGTACAACCATTTTCTACTAAATTGACTGCTCATAGCAAATGCGATTTTACTATGTATCTATGCAATCGTTTTCTGACAGCATTAAAATTGGTCTCCTGTTTAGTACTTCAAGCAGTGTGTTTTTTACTAAATTTAGCCATCACTGCACCCACAGAGCTATAACTGCTGAGAGAAATTGAATACTTTTTCACTAGATATAGGCGCCATAAATACACAAGTCTCACTGAAAGGTCACCCCTGAAAATAAGCTTGACCGGCATCATGAGACAGGATGAGCTTTACAGGAGCAGTCAACACTGAAACAAGATCCCTAATTATCACTTAACTGAGCTCTGTTAACCAGCACACACACACACACACACACACACACACACACACACAAAGAGAGAGAGAGAGAGAGAGAGAGAGAGAGAGAACAAATAGGCTTTTAGATACAAACCAGAAGTGGTTTATTTCAGAAATGTAGCTGTCCTTTTCCATATTGGGAAGGCTGTGATGAAAGTGTAGCTCTTGAAGGAAGGCCAGTCTTCCAGCTGATGGTTTTCATGCCTGATCTGGCTTGACCTTCAAACCACAGCAATATCTCTGTTCCATGCAAAGGCTCTGCTTTTTGTGGCTATTCTGAACAATTGTCTGTGGCGGAGCTGCAGTCACTCCTTTGGAGGCAAAGCACACATGGCTTTTCTTCTTATTCACTCCAGATGACTACTGTGTAACGCGTCAATATAGTGTGGAAAAACACATTTTCAAAGCAGAAAAACTGGTCTTATAGCTCTCAGCAGCCAACAAAGTCATTGTGCACTCTAAAAGGATATTTTGAGATTCATAAGAAGGAAGATACATGAGGAAAACTGGAAATAGAATTCTGTGATGTAGATAACATTTGTCTGTCATTACTTTTAGCCAACCAAAGAACACACTTCCTAATGTTTGCGATAAAAGATTCTAGGGTTAATGTGTTCTATTGATTTTCCAGATAATGATTTGAAGACTTCAAACAATTCTTAAAGGCTGCATGATTTTCAACAGCCATTTCTTCCCTAGGGCTCCACTGAACTGTCCTATTATTAGCTTACAATAGCTGAGTTATCACCACTCCATGTTGCACATTCCCCTAATCCAAGAGCAGGATGGAAAATCCTACAGGGTACCTGTTTCTTTCTTTTAAAAAAGACTTTGTGCACACAGATGTCTCATAGGGACCAATAAGCAAATAATTTACAGTATGTATCATTAGCAAATAAGTAAAGTGAAACCGTATGACGTCAGTGGTACCGAAAGACCACTTTTGTCCTCTATTATCAAGTATCTGTCAAAGGTCCTGCGACCCTTTTTGTCCTAAGTACTTCCTTATCTGAGACAAAACAGATCTGAACTTAGGTAGGACTTGGATCCAGTAGTCTGTTCCCAGCTCCAAACTCCAAAGCAATAGCAGAGAAAGCTTTGGAAAATGGAGCACCCTTAATGACATTAACAGTTTAACTGGAATGAAACAGATCCTTGTATTTCAACCACAGGCTTTGCAAATGACTCAGGGACTAAAATAAATACGTGGTATGTACTGTAACTGTTTGGAGATCCAGGACTGGACGACTTCTTGTAAGTGCATGTAAAGCATGGCTAGTCTCTGACATTAGTGATATCCTTGTCGGTTCTTACAGCACTAAGGAGTATCCAGTGGTTCCCCGAAGCACAGTGCGTCAGAGGGTGGGCACAAATCAGAGTCCATTCAGTGGGGATGTCCAAGGCATGCCCACCCCCAGTAGCATGAGCTCTCAGTACTCCTGTGAGAACGGGGTTACTAGCTCCTCCCAGGATCTACTGCCACAGTCCAACTCTTATCCAATACCCCATGAGCACAGCCAAGACTTTCATTGCATCAAGAGAAAAGGTGGGCTAACTGGTATCTAAATTTGTTATATAACGCTTGCCTCAGGCCTGCTGCTAGGACCAAGCACTTAAAATGCTGTCAGTATTTTGTAAGTGCAAACAGTAAATATAGACAGACTGAAAGCCAATTCAGCAAGACCCATGCTAATAAAAGTACAATAGTTCCAGTCTGTTATACCTTCCAGTATAAAATAATATATATTTTTAGCACAATTTGATGTGGTAGCATCATGCCACATCAGTCATGTCAGTAACATATTTGCCCATTTCCACCTTTAGTTGAGGATGACTGTCACACAGGAGATCATTCCTATAAGAAGGTCTACATGGAGAGCTCTTCTAGTGAAGACGACCATTATTATCGCCCTGTCAGCTACTCTCAGAGCCTGGCTCTCACTGGTGGCCCCTATCGGACTGAATCAGGACAGCGGCAGGCGTGCATGTATGCCAGTGCTTCACAAGCCACAGAATCTGTTTCAAGCTTGGAAGACATCAGCTGCAACACCTGGGCTGGTGTCTCTCCTTACAGTAGTTGCTCTGTGACCACCATGCAACCAATGGAGCGGCTACCCTACCAACATTTCTCTGCTCACTTCACCTCTGGACCGCTAGTGTCCAGGCTGAGTGGAGTGGCTGGCCACACATCACCACAGCTAGGTGATGCCCATGCCATGTACCAGGGCTCGATGCCCCATCAGACTCTTGGCCGTCAATGCAGCCCTGGAGCAGGGATCCAGTCACCAAGTACCAGCCTGCAGGGGAACGAGTACTTGTACAGCCATGGCATACCCCGCACCCTGTCCCCTCATCAGTACCATGCTGTACACAGTGTAAGCGTCATGCCGGAATGGAATGAGGGGAGTTAATTGGATTCTCATATACAAGCTGAAGAGTGGAGCAAGCAAGGACTGCAGTGATGCAAAAAACGTGTGTGTGTGTGTGTGTGTGTGTGTGTGTGTGTGTGTGTGTGTGTGTGTGTGTGTGTGTGTGTGTGTTTGTGTGTGAGTGTATAAATTTTTTTTCATCCTCCCAAGTTCTCCATTATCAGGTGACATCATTGATTTGGACAGAGATGTTGTAAGCATCAGCTCAGAAGTAAGACAAACTGGCTAAACAGCAATGAATGTCTTCAAACTCTAGCATGGTTCCTGTACTAGAATGCAGGATAAACAATTTTGTTTCATAATATGGGCTGTAGTGATGAATAAAAGTTTATATTGTATTGTGTAAATCAGGGCTAAAACAAGCTAAATAAATACTACACAAACCAATTTGTTTAAAAAAAGAGAAAAAATAAGTCCAGTCTTATAGCTATTTTTTCAACTTGATGTTTGTGCTATGCTTTCTTTTTTATTCTGAAATACTGGAGAAAATGATGTAGATTCTTTCAAATGTAGTGATTATAAGAGAAAGAAACTTTCCAGTTGACTTCTCATCAGTTCTACCATTTGTACAACATTACCACTGAAGTCTGAAAAGCCTTTAGATAAATGAGCAGATCAATGTTAAATATGCAGCTTCTGGTGTGTAACTGTCAGTTGGTGTAGATGTATGCACTTAGTGATTTTAAACATTCAGGGATATGTTACAAGATTGCTTGGAATTTTGATCACTGAATGTATCATGTGTCTCATTATATCTACCAGGCTAAAGTGGCTGTTACAAAATTATTTTCAACACAATACCTAGGGAATACCTCACAATACCGAGGGAATACCTCACAATACTGAGGGAATGTTTTCTAAGCATAAAAGTTGGTCCTCTACCACCCCGATTACCCCATAATCTCCATTTAATGGAATAGATTAGTACTTTTTAATAGCACTATTATACCCAATGCTAGCTGTCATTAACTAGCTCATAGCCTTTTACAAAATTACAAAAGCTTGCAAAACCACACAGGGATAATTTCTCAAAAAAGGCACTTTGTCTAATGTTCAAACATGACTTCTAGTTTCCAGTCAATATGTGGAACTATGTGCACCCATTACAGAGCCCTTATGAAGGCTATGGAGCCTCCAGAATGGCATCTTAAAATAACACATTGAGAAAAACAATAATTAGGTATATACAAACTTTGGAAAAAGCTCATGATAACCGCATTACTCCCTGTTAATAGTATTTATTTTGCCTTTATTGCAACGCTACTAATTATCTGAAATATTTGTTAGATTTTTCTTTTGCATTGTTTGTTTAGATTTTCTTTTCTTTTCTTTTCAGGAAAAAACAAGCTATTGATAATTGTCCGAAGAGCAAGATACAAGAGACACAGTGTAACATTAATTACTGGGATGTAAATACAATACAAATGTACATAGAACACAGAAATGAAATAAATGTAAAAGATCATCTTTGAAATTGGAGGAGTATAATTTTGTATTGTTCTACCATCTGAAAGCTCTTTCTCTCTCTCTCTCTCTCTCTCTCTCTCTCTCTCTTTATACATATATATATATATATATATATATATATATATATATCCTAGTATACCATAGTGATTCACCATCTGCAATTTAGTCCAAGACCATGGCTAACCCTTGTCCCCACAAAAAAGGCCCTAAATAGTATTGAAGTTAAATGGAAAATCAACAGATTAAAGGGGTATTAGTCAAACCCTTAATGCAATACTAATATTCTTGAGAAAACATGTCCCTGATCAGAAATGTCATGTCTTGTAAAACTATCATCTTTGAGCCAAAATGGACTTACCCCTTGATCTTAAGTGACACACATAGTGTTTTAGGCTACAAGTAAATGCAAAACTCAAAATCATGTAAAGTCTGATGACTTTAGGTTTCATAGGGCTGTTCACTGAAGTTATGAAGGAAATGTGACAAATGTATATATTGGGTACTGGAGTTTATGAGTAAAAATATAAGTTGTTGATATAAGAGTGAGGGATTCATATTTCGTTTTGCTTGAGGAAGAAGAAAATGTAAACATTTAAAAAGAAGAAGACCAATCTCTACTGAGAACTCAAGATTCCCCTTAGTCCAATCTACTACAATAACAGTGTAAATAGAATATAGTATGTGAATGAAGAGACTATTGGCACATAATATCAGGCAATGATCTGGTATATTTCAGGTAGGCCTTCACAAAGAATGCTGTCTACAATTTAGTCAGTGCTTAAAGAAAGACAGCCAGCAGTGAAAGCAGAACTGTGGAAAGACAGTTTCTTAGTTCCATCTCCCCGTCTTGCTTTCCTCCACCCTTCTCTCCCTCCCTTTCTCTTCTTCTCTGGGCAGGTCTTCGGCCAAACGTGGTGACCTTCCCTGCAGACGCCTTTGATCTGATAGATGGGGCCTCTCTGGACTACCTGCTCCTACGCGAACAGTCTTATCCATCCCTGAAATCCTTGACGCCCGCAACCCCCCCAACCCCTGGCCAGAGAAATTCATTAACCTTGTAGCCCCACAGTGCTAGGCCTACTGCTTAACGTCTGATTTATCGTTACGCCCACCCCACGCATCCTTCGATCAAACAAACATGCATCTGTAAGCCAAGACAGATTACACCATGGATTTTTAAAAAAGACATTTAAGTCAGGGTCAGTTTTCAAAGCAAGTCCTCCAAAACATGGGGTCAACTTTTAAGATTCTGAGTGGTCAGGGTTAGCATTATTAATAATACATACATGGACTCTGAGGTAATCCAGATAAAAACAACAAAAACATCAGCCAATTGGAATGTAACAGTAAATTGTAGTGGGCATACAAAAATGTACATAAATTAGTAAATTGGCATAATTGAAGCTCTCAGTGTTTCTAATGGAATCTCAGTGAAGCTTCCTTTTGGCTTGTACGTTTTGTGGTAACAATTGCATCCATACTGTATAGGAATGATCCCCCTATTTATGCAAATATTATACCATGTATTTCTTTTGGCTGGGCCATAAGATAATCTATAACTCACAAGATATCATTCGGCAAGCAAACTGAAGATTTTTAAAAGAGATACAGAGTCAACTTGGAGTAATGACAAGCCATGGCCCTTCTCAGCCCAGAATCTGCAAAGAAAACAAATCACTGCTGGGGTGCCCTGAATGAGCAAAGAGGAACAGAAAGAACAAGAGCATTCCAAAGGAGAGAGAAAAAAAGAGAGGGGGATTACTTTATTAAGATATACCGAAATGCAGACAGCCCTTGATGGATGACTAGTTCAAAAAGGAAGAGTCCAAGAGACAAATCTATCTGCTGAAGGAGTCACACAGCTGCTTTATAAAAGCTTTGTTTGGGGCAAACTGTAGCAGTCAAAGGCCCAGCCATAGAAACACAACACAGTTGCAGACAGCTCCAGGCCCTCACAAGAACATATCAGACAGAGCTGTGTGGAAGCAGGCACGAGGTATGAGCAACCCAACAGCCCAGAGTCAAACAATATAAGAGTCAAGCTTACTAACTTGGCTTCCATGATTACATGCATAATGTATTTACATAAATGTCTAAAATGTGACAATGAACTAAATGTGAATACTAAAACTATGTCCAATCTGGAAAGCTTGCAAAAAAGCTCAGGTAAGTAGAAAATGGAGAAAAGTCTCACCAGCATTTATTCCATGCAGGACCATGCGAGACCAAGGAACGCCAAATTAGGCCAAGCTTCCATCAGACAGCATGTTTTCTGGTTCCTGTAAAGATGTTCAGCATATCAGCAGAGACATGCATCAGGCAGCTGATGTGCTGCACAGCACAGAGCACTGGACAGCGCTGAGATGGGAATGGGGGCGCTCCACCAATCCCTATATCTGGTCTTTCAGCACCCAGGCCAGGTCTGGAGCTGCAGGAACTGGGGTGTTGAGAGGGTGAGAAACAGAGAGAGTTGCTCTGCTTAGGCATGCAAGAGCTGTCTAAGCTAAAAGAAAATAACATTTTCTACTTGATGGATATGTTTAGATTGGTGGAAATGGTGAAGGCAGCAGTGCCAATAAATAAACCTGCAAATATATGTAAGAAGAAAAGTTGCATCAAGACACTTGATAAAATCAGAAAGACTCACTGTGTCCAATATTCACAATCAGCCAGAGTGAATAAGGAGACGCTTGCTTTTAACAAAGAAAATGTAACATAGCCACATAACTAATGAGTTTAATTCAAGTTAATATGATTAATACGATTAATTCAAGTTAATAACTTGTTTATCAGCTTTCATCATAACTTAAGCAATCACAGTGCACCAACATTCAGCACTAATCAAAAATTCATTTCATCATTGAGTTTCGCATAATGTGATTCATGAGGTCCAAGCAGAATCATGTGGTGAAATGATGGCATTGATTTAAAATGCAGTCATATCAGATTTTAATGTATGTCAGAGCGCCTTCATCCGTCCTTGTCATGAGATGGCTGGATGGACCAGTGAAGGTTTCAAAGCTTAATCTAGCTCTAGGCCTGGAAAATGGCTTCCAGCTGTCTAATCATTAGGACAGATAAGGCACCCCATTCTCTCCACCTACAGGCCATCTGTGGAACAAGGTAAAAGCCCCATGGGGTGCTCTGGTACACCCAGCTAGTTCTTTCACCTGCATTTGTTCTCCATATGGAAAACATTGAGGTTCCTTACTTATTTGGAGGGTGGGTGGGTATTACGTAGAGGGTCTGCGTCATTTCAGACTCTGTCTTTCTCATTATTTGTTGACAGCATCACTCTCACTCTCTATTCTCTTATCACGCATTCTTATAAAGGTACAGTTGGGACACTTTGAGGGGGCTAAATTACATATAAATTGACTTCTGCAGGCCTGGTCTGTTTTCTTCAGACAAAAACATGTACACTAAAATCTCTCATTCATCAAGCTGTTCATAGCAAAGATCTCTTTGCAGTCTTCACCAAAACCATAATCTGCTTATTCTGTTGTAAGAAAGGTGAAAATGTTTATTAGAACCTGAAGAAAACTTTGAGGGGAGGTGGTATTTTTTTTTTTTTTTTTTCTTTTTAAATATGGTTCAGTGTGTTTTAAGTTGAGGAAAATCTTGGAGAATCTATCTGGAAACTCTCTGGAATTCTTATTTTTCTGTTTTTAAAATAATTTTAGTACTATATAGTACATATGTTGTAGCTTAATAGTAGATTGATAGTAGTATATAGTTTACAGCAGCATATACTGCAGTTCTGTTCAGTGTGGAGTTTTACAGTATTATTTGCAGGTCATTTTAAAGCAACGGCCTGAATCAATCAACTATCTGCACAGAATAGTTTGGGCATAATTCAAACTGTAAACCATTTTTTATAGCCTCACTGATTTCTGGCATTCTTCGCAGTAGTTATCATCACATCAAAAACACATAAGACATATTGAGATCTGACAAATACACTGGTGACCATTCCATGTACTTGAAAGAACTTGTGTGCGTCTGCTCTGATTTAGCGTGCTTTGGCTGGGTACAGCAAAGTGGAGCAGAATGAATAAGGGCAGAGTCATTCAAAATCATTGGTCATTAGTTAAATCAGGCAGTAGTGATGTGGTCATATAAAATCTGCAGGTGTGTCAAGACTGGACAGGAGTAAACAGAGCTTTCCATCCTGGAGTGTGTCTTGCATGCTGCATAGACCATGGTCTGTGCTGGGAAGGTGGTACTGAGTGAATGGAGAAGAAGATCTGAGGACTGAAAGACCCCAACAGGAAACATGTGTCTGGACCCCAGAGGATCAATAAACTACCTGGTGAATGAGCCCCCCACAATGTCCCCAGGGGCCTTAAGAGCCAACTCAACAGGTCAGTGAATCTCGCCAGTTCACAACAGGACACCATTCCTAGTGACAGAGAGGTTCTTTGAGGAGTTAATTATTGGTCTTCAGTCAAGTCTGTGTTTCACATTTATGACACTAACTACCAAATAATGGATTACTCAAATATTTCATGTGGTTATAATGAATGCACCCAGCAAATGCCACAAATTTGTATCTAAAAAAATCAACAAACACCCATGTAATGTTATCTGGTATGGTGTCAGACAGCCAGTAATACTGATGACAACTCTTGACAAAGGGTGAGATTCACGATCAATTTACCCACGTTTGGCCATCCTCTTTATTTAAGAAAGTAGTAACTATATTTCCAGACACTGCTCACTGATCCATAGATGTACAAAATCTCATGGTAAAGTCCTTTAGCTATTGACAAATACCAGATAATTTTTTGTTTCTCATTGGAATGTCTGCTTCTGTGTCATGGAGGACTTCCATTATATTGCTGTTAATATTAACACTAAACCACCATTAGGATCCACATGTCCTTTCACCAGTTTGAAATAGCATTTGATCTCAGAAAAGGTAAACGCATACAGTATTATCTAAAAACACAAAGCTTACCAGTCCTATATGCATGCTCTATTTATGCTTGTCAGAGGTCGATATGGACCTGTCTCTTGGTATTGATCCAGCTGCTATTTGAATGATATTGATCTCACTAAATGCAGGGATCTAGAACCCTTGCTGTCTGGTGGAAACACCAACCTCTGGACAGTCTGAACCTGAGAGCACCTGCCTCAGCACACCACACAAGAGAGCAAGGAGCCTTGGAAGTGGACAATGTGTGATTTGACATTATCAATAAAATCCCCTGCTGCTACAGACTGGAGTCATAACCTACCACTGTCGAATGGAATGCTGATCTTGACTCACCTCAGCCGAAAGCAGCTTTGTAGGAAGCCAACACTCAATATCGCTTCAGCCTTTCTGTCTGTCTGTCTTGAACCACAACTTAACTCATGTGCATGTGCTCTGTGGATAAGGGCCCGGGGAAGTGCATGCTGAGGCTTATGAAGAATAGCATGGGTGTGTGTGGGTCTAAAGAGAGGTCACCTACGAATGCAAAACTAAGACATAGGGGACTGTATGTTCATCTGGAGTTTTGGACATGCCTGAATATAGTTTTAGAATGAACTATTAAGAAATACACAAGAAACTATTAAGAAAATAACAGTTTTCAGGTTTGTTTGAAACATAAGTGATATTTGGTTATGTTTAAGCAAATAATTACATCTACAATTTACTGCAGTACATTAAGTATATATGCAGTATATGCAGTATATGCAGTATATTATTTACTCAGTAAATAATCAATTTCCAACTGCATGATGTCTATTATGTCAAGTATCAAACTTAAATATTACAATTAAAAAAATTTGCTAGATGGTTAAAAGTGACCTGCTAGTAGGTTATCAACAACAAAGAAATAAGGAAATACTAATATATGAGAGTCATAAGTAACAGTCTTGGGATTCCAGAGAACTGTGATAAGAAGTATCATTTCCAGCCACACACTGACATCATTGCTGGAAGACCCTGGCCCATCATCCACTTGTCTTCTTTCATCAGTGACAGATTGTTTGGCTTTGGTAACAGCTCAGTCCTCAACCTCTGAGAGCACATACTCACCTCGAAGTTCTGGGCCTAAGTCTGTGTATGTGTATCTTTGGAGGGGCACTGTTATTCTCTACATGCTGGTGGTCCAGCACCACATTTGCCTTACAAACAAACTGGGCCCTTCATCACTCCAGCCCTCGGCCCGGCGTTAAATAAATATGCCTGGACTATCAAAAGGCCTTACAGGGTGAGTGAATAATCTCTCATTCAGCTTGTCAACCTCTGCCTAGCTTGAGAAATCTGTGTTTTCAGTTTGCATTTCCAATTAACTGCAGCAGCAGCAGACGGGTCGGTGAAGAGGCCCTCGCACATGTCCTGATGACAGAGTATTTGTCTGTCTCCTCTGATGCACACATCGTGAACAACAGATGCCATCAGTCATAGTGATGGGCAATGAGAGAATGGAAAGCACAGGTCACCACAGAGGAATTATTCATTTTTTGCCAGGTATCATGAAGAGTTCTCCTTTGCTGCACGTTTTGTTTTGATGTAAACAAAAAGCTGCTGAGATGAACTGTACACGAAATTGATGGTCCATTTGTGTATGAGTGGAAATCATTCTACTTTCATACAGATACTTTGTATATGTTCAAACAATTAAATTAAATTTGTACAAATTGCCTATGGGCTACTAAACCATGGGCTTTTTGAGGTTTGAATTTGGTTAACCAACCCTAACCAACCCAACCTGTCATGTCTGCTTGACATAAACAAGACTGCAGAGTGGTGACGATACAAATAGGGAAGAGGACTCACCATCTCTGCTATCCATACCAGAAGCACTATCATGATGGATGAGTAGTGCAGGCAGTCACATGCTGATTGTATGACACCACTGAAGGTCCACAGGACTACTCAGTGACACAGAGATTTCGGTCCTGCCAATCACGTCCTCACAATCTGTGCACACAAATCATGATTGGCTCATAAGAGTGCTGTTACAGTTCAGATGATAAGACTCATTTAGCAATTTGGACAAGGCTGAGATTCAAACATTCCAACGTTCAATATACAATATTTATCACCAAATGTGATGTGACAAGGAGTTTATATAAAGAATTCTCTTTAGTTTTACTATCTCTAAGGGACTGCAGAGAAGTTATCAGCAGATAAACTAATGCCAAATCAATATCCTTTTCAATCAATTAATTGGCCTCTATGGATATTTAAAGCATCAGTAAAGTTAGTTTAAGCAAACCCATAACAGGAATTTGTTCATGAATAGGGCCTGGTTGAAAGACCTGAAGAAAAACAAATATTTGATGTAGTGGAAAAGTATAGCACTGTGCTGTAGACTTGAGAAAACACTTTTTAACCCTAAAACTGTTTTAGCAGACTAAATATATATCGTATCATGAGTATCATGTATCATGTATACAAACAGGTCTGGCCTCAAAGTGCTTTGCTGTAGAAAGGGATCTTGGCCTTGGCTCCAGTGCAAATGTATGAGGGTATGACAGCTTTCTTTCCTCTCTCCCATCTCTATGGGAGACTCATTTTGGGCCCTGTGTGTGAGTGTGTGTACCCCTGAGAGAGAGAGGGGAAAAGAGAGCGAAAGACAGCAAGACTCGCTCTGTGTGTGTGTGTGTGTGTGTGTGTGTGTGTGTGTGTGCGCGCGCGCGCGCGCTCATACTGTGTAAACTCACAGAGAGGGATCCCAGGCTGGGGGAAGATAAAGACTTCTCGCTAGAATGTAAACACTCTGTGAAGTGGCGAGGGGGCAGCTGCAGTCACACACACAGACACTTTGAAAAGAGCGCGACGTGGGTCAAGGTTAAGCGGCACACACTTTAAGGGCTGCTTTCCCTCTTAACCCTCTCTGAGTAGCGGACTGGCCATGTAACAATGAGAAAGGGAAACATAACATCTTATAAGCCTCATAGTGTGACAGTGGTAATGTTGAGGCAGGGACTGTGAAGGCCTTTAGTTACAAAGATCTATGGATATGTTTTGCTGAACATCCAGTCAGTGTAAAGGTTTGGAGTTGCACTGAATATGTGATTTTTATTTTCTATTGCTCAGCTTACATTCTCCTTAAGCTAAATTTGAGAGATATAGTGTTTAAATGCTACAGTGGTCTTTCAAAAGTAGAAGAATTGCAACACCAAAACACAAAATATTCTCCGTGTGAGATTGCCTCGTCTCCATTTTATTAGTGAGGTGTTCTGTTCAGCACTGTACTGCACATGAAAGGTGGTTAGACTCAGTAGTGGAAATTTAAAAATACAAATAAATAATTCCAGGCAAACATCAGGAGGAGACATTTTATATCAAAATAGATTTTTAAAAATCACTATTGCAAAGATTTAGTATAACTGGCTGAACATAAGTGCGAGGGAGGCATGCAAGTGGTTTCAGTGTCATATATGACTGATGGAATTATGAGAAATGGCAGAGTTGAAGTCCTCTGACTCAGCTTTGGGCCTGGAATGCAGATGAATGACAAATCAAAACACTATCAGGGGAAGACAAATAGAAGCAATTACATTAGCGAGGAAAAGTGTGGAGAAAAATCATGTAAGAAGGCCAGGCTGTGCACTCAATATCAGTAGTGAAGCCTTTTGTTCCACTGTGTAATTTCTACAAAGGCTTAAGTCTTATCTGAGAGCATATATACAGTTTCGCGCTTATCTCTCATTCATTTGACTCGTGTAGAGATTGATTAAAGCACAGGTGGTTGGTCAGCACTTATGTTTGAAAAATCCTCCATGTTCGTTTAGTCTACTTTTGAGGATCAACCGCCTGTGCATGTTTAGAAAGAAATTCTTTATGCTGAAAGGCTGCAATCACGATAGATAAGGAAAAATGATGTTAAATCTTTGTCTTAGATTCCACAGCTGTACATTTTAATATCAGCATATAGTCTAAAGTTTACTAAATGGACTATAAAATAAAGTTTAAAACATATGTATCAAACACTTAACATCAAGAAATTCATAAAGATTCAACTGAGACCCCAAAGAAATGAACAGAACATCAATTAAAATTTTTTTTTTATTTTAAAGTATTGAACACATTTTGCTCATTCAATAAACAATTATAGAGAAAATTACACCTACTTTAGTCATCACAGCATCTGCTTGTGTATCCCATTTTAGTACTGATAACTGTTAGAAGCCTGTCTGATATTGCTGTGGGCACGTTAATAATAACTTTGGTTGTCATTGTAATATATACAAAACCTCTTCTGGAAAGGACAGTTAATGTACACTAATGAAAGTGTCTGAAGTGGCACATAATGTTATCCACTCTCCTCCCGCATTCTCTCTCTGCCTCTAAAGAGGTCAGCCACTAGGGAGATGCTTGTGGCATCCTACATAATAACACTTTTAACAAGTACTTAACAAAGTATCTTCTGCACTGAGGAATCTTACTGGAATATGATTGGCATGGGCCTAGTCTAATCCCCTCTCTCAGACCTTTTCCTTTATCTGTCTTGATGGACAGTAAGTAGATACTTGGGTTATAAATAACACCATCTGCGCTTTGTCAGTCTTATCAGCTGGTTTAGCATTTGGTTTGGTGTGCCCTCTGAATCTGATCAGGGCTATTTTGACAAGCTTATGTTAACTGTACACTTCAATTAGGTATATAATAAAAAATTACAAAAGTAAACTTTGCAACACTGCAAAATAAAAATAATATATAATAAATTGTTCCCCAAATTCAGATTCAGTCATAAGACAGTCATAGATTCAGTCAAAATCTTTATTTGTTTGTTTGTTTTTATGTGTTCCCACATATGTGGCTTTCAGGCAGTGAATCAAAGTTATTAAATGACAACCTATTGATAAAACCTTTGAGTTCATCCTGGCAACAACCTCTTTATCATGTGTGAAACAGATATTAACCCAATGCAAATAAAATGGGAAAACATTAGCTGGGATTCAGTCTGACAAAATGGAAAATGGAGACTCACTACAGGTAGTTCCACTCTAATAATCTATTGATCTTCTCATTGAGTGTACAAGACACTGGATTCACAAGGGCTCTCGTGGCAAGCTTCCTAACCTGGTGGGAAATGAAAAAACAGACATCATTCTCCAACAAGACTGTCAAAGTCTGATAAGATGGCCATGGAAGTGATCAGTCGGGCTGATGAAATGTTCTTTCTGAGCTGAGTCAGCTGTCTGGTGAGGCTAAACTGGACATCCCAGGACAAATAAGAATTGTGACTGAATGCTTTGGGCTCTGCTTGACTATATTCATCCCCCAGGCTTTAAGTAAAGATTGGCCCAGTGCCCAGGAAGGTGGTGGGGACAGGTGCAGTCAAGCAGCGGAGTTGACGGCCTATCAGAAATCAATACAAGACCATTTTGCTTAGTAATTCCAGGTGTGACTATATACCCATCAAGGTTCCACTGAACCACAGAGTGACGTGCTATTCTCATGTCTCCTAGGGTTTGTGGCCACACCACAATGCAACATACACTTCTGACAGGCCTTAGAGGCTAAGGTTGTGACCTCGGTTAGAGAACTATGGGTAGGCTTACAAGTTATAAGCTGGAGAGGAGCAAGTTTAAAGATAAAGATCTGTTGGATCTGAAAAAAAAAGGTGCAGAATGTCAGGGTATTTAAATCTATGCAGGGTGAAGTACATATGAATTGCATAATCCCCATTTTAGGATACCATAAGATAATCAGGCTAATCAGGCTAATTGGCTAATCAGGTGTTTCCTTAGCTCATAGCTAACAATAAGTCAACAAGAAGGTAATTCTATATGTTGCAGTTGCACCTTGTGCTTTGTTCTTGTTGCAAGAAGTTGCAGGTAGTAAAGTGAAAAATCAGAATACACCAGAAATAGCCAAAACATTACATTTGGGATATTGTTAAGAAGCAAGGGCAAACAACAAGAGAAAGGTCAGGTTAAAGTGTGAAGTTCAAAGGCACCGGAAAGTGGAAACTGCCGTCAGTAAATGATCCAAAGCTGAAATGCTCATCTATGAAATATACTGTTAGGGGCATGTATTGCTTCCACAGGAAGAGTCCCAACTGTCTTTATTGATGACTGTTGACAAGAGCAGCAGAATTCATTCTTAACTGTACATGTGAACCTTAATGTCTTAGAAGCGAGCACATGCTTTAAAATTTCACCATGCAGGAGGACAATGGCCCAAATATATTTTCAGGACCAAATTAAGCATGCATTTCACATACTGAAGGTGATAGGCAAAAGAGTGAAGGTAAAAAAAACATTCAAGACAAGCAATAACTGAAAAGAACCATTACCTTTTTATGCTGGTATCTACTGAGAAGACATCAGAATCAAGAGCTGATAGTCTCTATGCCTTTATCAGAAGTGTTTGGCTGAAGAGTTTTTAGTGATTTATTAGCACTAAAACATTCAAAACCTAAGGCAACAAGCAACAAGCTCAACCCTCTGCCAGTACTCATGCCCTACATACACGTGCTTCACTGGAGCTCACTGTCAGCTGATAAGAAGCTTTTCCACCATTCCTGCCCCATTACACTACACTGATCTCTGGCCACATGCTAATTTGGTGGCTATTGTCAGTTGGACAGCCATATTTTCCCATGCAGTGAAAAGGCACAGGAGATCACCCCAACAGAACAGAAACCATTTGGCAGGTCACAGAAAAAGAGGAGGTTTTGGTCAAAGGTCAAACTAACATAAAGATACGTAGTGACACTGCAGGTCATACGGTAGGAAACAGCTCCACAAGACATGGAAATTAGAATGCCTCATTATCAGTGATGCTGGCACACAGAGGTAGAGGCTCCTGGAGATCTATGACGAGAGTCAGCATGGCATCACCAAAAAGAAAAATGCAAGTTGCACAAAATAAATCAATACTTTTTAAAAATACTCCTCTACACTGGAACTTTATTCCAGTCTTTCCTTTGTGATAATATTGATCTACATTGGTGTAGATGTTTGCTCAGACTTTGAGAACTTGATGAGGATACTCAGGTAAACAAAACAAAACAAAAAACTAATTGCAAATGGACGAATAAACAGCTCAAGTGAGACAATGCCCCACCCTTTCAAATATAAGTAAATTACTCCTCCTCACTATCTTGCCCAAATATGTTAATATCCAACCTATTCCCACAAATGCACAAACAGCAGACAGCCTGGCATGGCACCAGACAGCAGTGAATTGTTGGGCGGGATGTGTGAGAGCCCCCTGCTGCTAAGAGGCAGGCAAGAGGAGGAAACAAGCCCTTGCTAATGGAGACATGACATGCTCACCAGTGTGGAAACTCCAACAAACGATTAAGGGGCCGTGGACCCCTCAGCCAAGCAACCCCTCGACCCTTCTCCTCGCCCTACTTCCTATTCTCCCATCCCTCTCTTATTCTACAAACTGCTGTTGGTTGATGAAGGCATCTCAGTGCCCTGGCCAAAGCAGAGACACACCCCCTCCCCCACTTACCACAAGCACCACTCTTCCCCAAGCTGCACATGCTTTAGGAGGACCCTAAAGCAAGTCAACTGCAAGGAGCCTGGATGCATGCACATAAACACTGCAAAAAACGGCAGGTATTTTATTTTATTTTGAATAAAGGTCCCTGTGTAGCACAATTACACACTTTTGTTAAATTTAAACTTTCCATTCTGCAACTGCCATTGCAATTTGTGGACACAATAAAAAACACAGAATGACCCCGGTGACATTTGATATCTGATAACAACGAATCATTGGTCATTAACAAGATTAAGTGGCCATTTGCTCTTCACTGCTTATTGCTTCAGTAAACTGTTGAGGGGGGAAAGCTGGAAACATGGAAATTCAATTACATAGTCTTCTTGTACCCAAAGATAAAATCATGCAAATATTTACATTTTGATAAACATTTGAAAGTAACATGTCTGAGTCTTCAAATTTTTCCAATTATTTGCTGTTAAGACCATTAAAAGTTTCATATTGTTATCTGGGGTTTGGTCCTTTATTCCTCTCGTTTCTTTTTTGCCCAGGAGTGTGTTATTTGAGGCGGGAAAAGAGAAGTCCTTTTCAATTTAGACCAATTAGAGAAAAGAGCTGCATCTGTCCTGGATGTGAGGGTGCAAAGAAGAGAGAGAGCAATAGGACAGACACAGCAGTTGGGAATGTTAAGATGGCACTGTTTGGATGCCACCTGGCACAAAATGAAACAGCAGTCTACACAGAAGGTCAAGAACTTCTCAAATTCCTGTGAGGTCTAGAAGCTGAATGTCACTTCACTGGGCTCAGGTGGAGCCTGTGAGTTATTGAAGCAGTAGCTGCAAATGGGATTTTGAGTAAGGTTATTAGGCCACAGTTTATCCCTGCCCCACCCTTAAGCCCCTATCCAGACAGAGCTCCTGCTATGAGAAATATGCTGACAAAAGCAGTTTTGGAATCAGTTTTGTTTTTAAAACTCCAATGACTGTGATTAAGCAAGCATAGGTAGCAGCTGATCCAAAACCAACCATTCAGTGCAAGTTCAAACATTGTGCATTCACCAGCTCTGATAGTGAATACTGTTTATAGCCACAGTCCTTTCATCTTGCAGCAGTGTGCCACATTTACACACAGAGCTGCTACACAAGCGATGCTTGAACTTGGTAAGATTTCACTGTGATTAGCAATGAATGTATTTTCAGCAATTCACTGATTTTCAGTCTCTGCAATTCTCTGCAGTGTTCTTCACAAGAAAAGACTGTGTGTTCAAACACCATCTATGCATAGATGGTCTCAGGATAACAATGTGATTACAAAAATAAATAAATAAATAAAATTCATGTCCAAGTGTAATATTTTTTTTAAAGCTCTATTAATCTTTAATTAATTCTCTATTAATTCTGAGTTAGCCCAAGGATTAGATTTGGTGGTATGGGTTTTCTCTGGACACAGCATTTATGATGCAACAGCCACTGCCACCAGCTGTGCTACTGTCAAAGCATCACCAGTGTGGGGGAGGGGGTGGCACTTGAGCTTATACGTTTTGATCAGTAATTAATCGAATGCGCCGACTGGGAAAGCGCGGCTCCGATATGTGCGTTTGAAACGTTTGAATTCCGGGGAATGCTTGGCCGGCCCGGAGCCAGCGTCACTTCTCATTAGGGCGGCCAGCTGTGTGACCTCCCATCCGCCTGGCCAGGGTTCCTCCTCCCAGCTGGACAGCTCCACATAATGATATCAATAGCAGCAGGGGTGCAATGAATACAAATCCGCAGAATATTTGGTCAAGAATCCGCTCGTGGAAGCAAGCAGCCGCTCCTCCCCCACCCCCCCACTACCCAGTGCTCCCTTTTCTTCACTCTCTCTCCATCCCTCCGCCCCCATGTAAAGGGCAATGTCTGTAGATGAATAGAAGATGAATGTCAAACTCCCCCTGGTGGCAGCCCTGTCAAAAACAAGTACAGTGTTAGAACCTCTGGATGACCCATCGTTAAAGGGAGACTGCTTATTTCTTTACGAATAGGAATAGAATAAAAACCTCATGCATCACTTATTTTGTTATTATGAGAAACAGTTTTCCTTTTGGCTATAAAGTATATCAGGCACATAAATTCCTAAAACAGTGATTCATAGCAAAAGACAATTATAACACTCTTATGAAAAATCTCAGAATTGTTCATGGTCACATCTATATGCCAATATTTTTTTTTAAAGCATAGCTAAATCTGGGATAAACTGCCTATACCTGCTGTCACCAAACACACCAACAAGTGTTCATTAATTTCCATCTCTGGTTTTGACACAGACTTTAAGGAACCCGGCCAAGTATGTTCATGGGCTGGCCAAACTGACCCCCCAATGAAAATTGATGCTAAAGAGTCTTTGTATTTCTATATTAATAGCTCTGAAAATTACATAAAACCTGTAACAGGGAGAACCATAGAATCACAATGGCACCACCTGCATATAGAACAACAATAACAACAAAAACAGCTGTACCAGCTACATGGTAACTTAAATACAATTGTTGTCAGTGAAGAACGTTCTTGAGTTTTAATCTCGGACTAAACATGTTTTCAATAAAAATCTTGTGCTTTGTAACTAACTAAGTTAAGAATTCAATTATCAATGTCCTAAGTGAGAAGCAGAATTAGTCTAATACACATCAAAACTAAAACTGTGTCCATAATTTAGTTTGCTCACTTTGATTAAAAGAGGACACAGATGCATTTCAATGACAACATAAGCAAGAAAAAATATGGTTTACAGATGACTTCAATTTTAAGTATACAGACCTTTTAAAGTACAGATTACACAATCTGACAGGAAACATTACAAAAATACTTTTTTGAGCACTGTTTGATTAAATCTAATTAAGCATTCTACATGCTCCCTCACAGAAACCTTCCAAAAAGACATTTGCTTTCAGAATTGCTCATTACACTTCTACCAAAATGTTTCTGGCTTGTGGTCTGTCATCAGTTAAGAGAAGTCAAAACAGAAACTGTAAATAAGCAACTAACTCCTCTGTGGCATTTGTACATTCACTCAACATATGTGTTATAGTGCAATATTCCCACAGCTCACCCAAATAAATGAGGTGACACTTTAACCTAATTAAAAGCTTGCTTGACTGCATAATCTCTAGTCATAACTTATCATCAATCTGTGAAAAAAAAGTCGTCTTTCAGTAAGTAAATGAATGGGTGAAAAACAATAAGAGAGCTGTGGCATCAATCGTATTTCAGTCCATGTCAAGAGGTAGCAAACAGCTGCAGAGAGAGCAAAAAACCAGTCATTGAAATGTGAGTTCTCTTAAAAATTAACCATTCACATGTAACTATTTTAAAAACTATGGCTGACATGCAAAGATCCCATCTCTGTGAACCTCACTCTCAGTTCCTGCCTGAATTTCTTTTTTTTTTGCTGAAATATTCAAGCATATTTCAGCTGCATTAGCATAGCTAAGGCTGGCACAAATGAGCCAATTAGCTATGCATGAGAACTCTACTACAGCACCATTTGCTCACTGAACATCTTCACGCTCCAGGGTGAGGCTGCGTTCCTTGTGCTGGCTAAAGGCACTTGAACAGAAGCAGGGCTGCAACATCTGAACAGGATGTAAATGTATTTTGAAATTCACTATCACTCTCTTCCACTATGCTTTCATGGTAAAATTCGATGATAGTAAATTTAGAAATGCACCTCTTAAGAGAACATTGCAAAAGCAACCAGATCTGATTAATTGTAACAAAAATAGATACATTTTTAGACAAATGGATTGGTTCATATTAAAGACTGCCATATACAAACAAATTACAATATTTAAGTTCATCTGAGATGACATTCATGTATATAAGCACCAGTCCTGACTACTAGTGGAGCATCTGCACACACAATAAATCGCAAAACCACATAGGTCTATAGCTGGTATTTTGACAGCTTTACTGACAAACTCATGGTGGCATAATGCCAATGGCAAGCACTTCAACTTAAGCGTTTACCACAAAGCGAAACCAAAAAAAATGCTGTATAACACTGTTATCAGTGATCCATTAGTGCCTTTGAAGTGGCTGGGGCAGGACTTCCCATCCATTACATTACAGGCCAGCGTTTGGGTCCTGTCAGACGGCGAGGGCTGTTTGCTTGCGGATGCCTGTTCTTTGTCTCCCATCATGGCGCACTGCAGCCTCCGCACACTCTAACGCTCTCCCCAGACTCTTAGTAACGCAGGCCACAGAGCCCGCCGTGTAACTCGCTGCAGATTTTCAGCTCTCTTTTCCTGCGGTTTTATCGCTCCTCCGGGTTGGTCCTCCCCAGTTCAGCCTGCCCTCCTTTCGCTTGCTTTGTTCGAGCCAGGTGTGGAACACAAAGCCTCAGAAGCTGCCAATGTGTTGTGCTTGAGAAAGGAATGTAGGAATACACTTGGAATAGGCCGCAAGATTCAGAATGCCCGGCTAGCACTGTGATGAAGGTATTATTTATTTGTCTGCCATCCTCACATGGCTACAAATCTTACCAACGTGGCCTCAATCAACTATATGCTGCATTAACATTTAATGAAATCCATCTGACATCATCAATGAAACTATAATCACAGAATGGCTTTCATTAACTGGCATTGTCCACTGGAAGCACTTATTCTTCAGATCTACATCCACTGTCATAGCAGCACCAGACTGGCCCCTGTCCCTGTCAGCCTAGAGAGAGGCGGGACATAGTCAGGTTGCCATGTTCCCACAAGTGTAGTTGGATGCATTACCCAGGAACATGGGTCTACACCCTTTATGGCACACTCATTGCCTCATTAAAAAATGATAGAGGATTAACTGTAAAAGACAAGAAAGGGCTTCCAAAGCAGCCAGATGACATTTTTACAACAGCGATGAGCCCATGGGCTTCTAAAGTGACAGTGGGTAAGGTGAACAAGACGGGGCACATAAGGCAAGTTAGTTTCTGTTGTTGTTTTTTCTATTTGCATCAACACAGTATGAAGCGGTTTTCAATGGCATGCCACTCAGGGATAATATGTGTATACTAGTGTACATGACTGCACTATTCCATATTTCATGATGATTTTTTATTATCACTGTTTATTTTAGGCTAAAGAATAATATATAAAATCTATAAGACACAAATCATGCTAGGAATAGAATCTGGCTGCCAGATACCCAAAGTCTATCAACGGTACTCATTAAATCACAGAAAATATGCTCTGTAGTCTAGTGAATGTGTCGTTTTCCAAACCACCCATAATTATACATTTGACAAGCTGCCCTGAATCACTTTTAACATTTTTGATCTCCAATATGTTTATCCAGCCAACAATAACTCAACAGAAATTATGGCATCTATCAGGTAGCTTTTTCAGAATCTCACCTGAGATTTAATTTCAACACCACACGACTTGCATCAGACCCAATCATCAAGTACATTATTTGATACACACGACAACCTTGCTTTTCCCTTTAATTAAAAATATTCATTAACATTACTCTAAATTCCCTAAGTTTTCAATTCTACCACACATTTTATGACTTATGTTAGATTTGTTTGAGCTTTATAAGTACTAGAACTGGAAGCTAGGTAGGAGCACAGTAGGAACCCCAGTCCTAAACCAAAGGCCCATCAAGATGAGGGAACAAGCACCAGATGGCCGATCAAGCCAGACTCCGTGCCTCTCTCATTGGACTGCTTATCTGAACCTTCACTTCACTTCAAGGGACCACTGACAGCTGTGTTAATTAGCACCTAGACCTTGTTTCCCAAGTCGAGGAACCCCCTGGCTGGCTTCGCTATACAAACCCAAAACCCACTGGGCTCTGAGCCATGAATGCATTCTTTAATCTTCTGCTGATATGTGCACTTTCAAGCCAGCTAAAAAGGCCCAGTGGGTATAAAGGTTTGGTGTAGAAACTGGCGATGTATGAACACAAAGGTTGACCAAACAGTAATGGCAACATGAAACTGTGACAGATCAGACTGATTGCTTAAAAGGGCACCTCCCTCAATATGACTGCAAATTTGCAAAATAGTAACAATTAGGCCAACTGCAGTATGGCCCAGCATCTAAATGGTGCAACAAAGGATAGGTATCTTATCACTATTGTTGTTTCGTGTATTCTGACATCCTTCCTTTTTATGTATCATTCTTGTACTTTCATTTAACATAGTTTAATTATGTAGAGGTCAAAATCCTACTCTACAGCAGCAATACCAAATGTGTAAAATAAATAAGTTCATTAAGCACAGATATGTATTCCCAGCATGTATTATCCACAATTGATGACTCTGTAGACTCAATTAAGACAAAACTTACTTTATACATATTTCTCTAAAATAAAAAAAAATTTTCCCCCTGCCAATAGCATCAAAAATGCAAACAGATGTGGCATTGTCCTTCATTGTATTATAAGCTTAGCTGTAGCCTCCTAGTAAACTCATCTAGGTTTTTGATCAAAATATGTAGGTATTTTTGAGAATTCATCATACTGCTGGTATTTACAAGGGTTCTGGGAGCACTGGCAGTAAAGAAGCCACAAAGCATCAAAGATCCCTCTACTGTCATTTTACTGGAGGCAGTAGTACTGGCAAAGTATTTCAAGCATTTCAAGCATTTCAAGCATTTCAGGGTTTTTTTCCTCTACATTTGGGGCTTTGCTCCAACAACCCTTCCAAATAGGAACATATATTAAGGCTTTTTTTACAAAGAATTATTAGTAACTATTGCATCTTGTGCCATTAGTTGATTTGTAAAGATGGCTTCCTTTGTAATTGTTGTTGGTTATTTGACCACGCCATACTGATGGATGAAAAAAGGACTGGCATGTCAATTTTTACACACTAGAAGAGCAGGTACTAACTATAACTACAACTATCTATAAATGATCTGTGTTCTACGTGTTTTTTGCGCCTTTTTGGAAATGTATCAATGGTTGGCCACATGCATTACATTAAGGGGGTATGTACTATTACAGCACTAACAGGAATTACATACATACATTATACACACATGCGCGCGCGCGCACACACACACACACACACACACACACACACACACACACACACACACACACACACACACACACACACACACACACACATATATATATATTCAACTGAATTTCTAAAGTGACAGAAATGCAAATGGAACTTCATATTTGGCAACTGCTAACAAAACAAAATGCTTTTGCTTGGAACTAAAAGCGGAAGGTAGACTGCATGTATAAGATCTCTGGTGCAGGAATCTATTTCATGACCTCTAGGCTATTTGTCCAGTGCCCTAACTAACCTGGCTCCATGTTATTCTGTGGACACACAAATGACCTTGCCTCTTTGATCAGCCTGGCCTTGATGCTGGAGTAATGAACCTCCTCTGATGAGTTACAGCAGCTTCAAAAGAAAGACCAATGATAGAGATGCCACCAATTTAAGTAAGGGCAACTTCAATAACAACGCTGACGAATGGTAGATCTTCACTTTGTCATACATCTGTCCCCAGCACCTACAACAGCAAAATCTGAGCACTGATCAAACCTCATTCATTAAATCAACATTCCAAAAGTAAGCATGAGAAGCTTTGTTAATTTCCATAAATATCAAACAAAATTCAGAAATATCAATAAGTTCTGAACGTGCAGTCATTTAAGTGTGCCAGAAACATCCAAGCATTTGCCCAAACTACCAAAAGCTCTCAGACTGCCTATTCAAGCAACTACAGAGAGGCAGGCAGGTCTAAAGATGCGAGTCCCACGCTAATCCTCCCAGCTTGTTTGAGGGTTTGGCCACTGGCCTCTGCTTGGCTTGATGAATGAATCCTTCTCCTAGTGGGCACAAGACTTCCTCTCACGGGTCACGTCCTGTCTGGCCCCTGTCCACTGCACACTTCCACAACATGTCCAGGGACTTTGCCCTCCAGCCCCCTCTCAGGGTCACTGGGCACCACACGGCGCTGGTGGTCACCCAACCTCCCATGACTGGCTTTATTACACAAGGTAATGGGATGTTAGCTCCTTGGAGATCATGGCTGTAGCCAGGTTTCAAAGTCACAGATTAATCAAGAATGATGTAAAACAAAGCGCATTTTGATAAACAATTTCTTGGTTTGCAGTTGCAATGCATGATATTTCTGTCATAGTATGTTCATTCATATGTTTATTTACCACTATGAATGAATGAAAAATCTAATGGTCAAAAAATGGTGAAAAATGCCTGTTGATCAAATTAATAGAAATGCCTCTGATAAGAGGCAAACTGATACCAACACTAGCATGCTAAGCTGAGAGTCAATGACTGCACTGCCCCCCTATGGTAATCTAACCTATCACAATCGATTTAACCAAAACACTTTAGTAACAGCATCATAGAGGGAAATTAGATCAAACTTAAAAACAGATAATGCTTTTTAGAGGCATCGCATCTTAAGTATATACTGCAGAAATTTACATCTGATAAAAAGAAAGGGACAATAAATCTATTATGTAAAATTAATATATTTAGTTACATGTAGAGTAACTAGAAGAAATTTCTAAAAATTGTACTAAAAGGATTTTTAATATTGGTGCTAATATTCAAAATAAAACATTTATTACTATCTTGTTCTTAAAAGCATTTTTTGACATTAAAATAAACCTCAATTGATATAAAATAAGTTATTTTGTGACATTTTATAATATCTAACAATTACATTAAGCCCTAATTTACCCTAATTTGGTGATAATTAATAAACCATGAAAAATTAATACAATTTAATAACAGCCCTGGCCTGCACACGCACAAGCACTGAAAATTGAAAAGCTATACATACCAAGTATGTCCATTTGGGAATACTTCTCCCACAGTTACAATCTCACAAAACTCATATTTACACTTCAGAAAAACCTGACAATTCAAACAAAATACAATTATCACCTTTTTAAATGTGCAGCTAAGAAACACTGGGTGCGCACTCAAATGACCCTTTCATTTACTAAGAGGGAGGGAGGGAGGGAGGGAGGGCGGTTTCTTTTCTATCCCCATTTTTCTCACTCAAATCAGTTCGCAAAAGAAAAAATATCTGCCTCAAATTTCTCTGATGACTGCAAAACTGCAATCCAAGAAGTCTTGTTATCTTGGGGCTGGCGTTTTCTTTCTTTTTTTTGTTGTAGTGACTCAGTCCTGTGATTATTTTGATTTTCACCGCCTTCTCTGATCCTTCCAGTGACAAATGAAGTGTCTAACCGCTGAGGGGCAGGGCAGATCAGAGCGGTTACGGGGAGACTCTGAGAATACATGGCCATAGCAGACAACAAACGAAAGAGAGGCAGATCAGCAGGATAAAAGGAAACTGAGGAATCATGCCAAAAACAGGCTTGTAACATCACTATGTACACCATGAGTTCTCAACCATAAATTAAAAAATGAGAAATCATTGGTTTGCTTTTTGGAGTCATGAAGCGGAAGAAAAGCTGTGAACTATGATGATAAAACCATTCCAGGTCACACTGTGCATGACCAAGAGATGTGATGGTGAGTGGAGAAGTGCTGTCAAATTTAATGTCTGGTTACATTGATGAATATACAATGTATTAAATAATGAATACACCTGACTTAGTTGATCAAATAAATCAAGCAAACTATGCATGGTAAATTACTGAAAAAGTATTTCTAAATAGGCAAAATACACAATAAAAAAAATAATTAAATCTGCATATGGTCAACAAAAGGAAGAAGATGAAACACTAAAACAATGTAGAGTATCGCATGAGCTTTTGAAAGAAAACACAACCTAAACAGAAACTGAGTAAATAATTATTAATTAAATAAGCAAATGGAACCTAGTCACACAATCAAAGTATATCAAGGCTCACCACTGAATCACCACTGAAAAAGAGAAGAGTTAGGAGAACATCACTAACAACACTTTAGTGTTCCATGTTGTTCAAGCCAGAGGCCCATGATTTCTTGATGAATAATATAAGCCACATGGAGAAGAGGGGGGTTCGTTTCCTGGCCATGTTGCATGCCGAGAGCCCAAGAAATCTATAGGTCGAGTTATGAAGCTAGAGGAAGCTCAGCCAGGAGTGCATGGAAGGTGTTGACTAGAGGCAAACGAGTCAGCCTCACAAGACACAGCAGTCGGCATGATAACCCACTTTTCCCTCTGGCAGTCAGTCTAACGTCTTTATAAGGGCTTTCTCACCAGACCACAGAACCCCCAAAATAACCCTTCTGACCATGGCCAACACTCTGCACATTTACCACTTTTGCTACTAAATAACATACATCCTACAATGTCACAAAAGCACCACATAGTATTTTGTAAACAAAAGCTCTAGAAATAATTTCTCACTTGTGCTGCATACTACCACTGCAATGCAAAAAGTCTTTAGTATTGTCAACTATAAGAATCTACATGAGTAGACTAGAAGACTGGGGTAATTTTAAAGTTGGGTGAATGTAAGCATTTTTCTATGTCCCACTGCACAATGTAATTGTTCAAAAATCTTTATTGCTTGATCAAAAAGACTATGCACCCCATGCCTCTGCAAAACTATTAGGAGTCCTCAGCTATAAAAACCCTGAACCTGAAAGCAAGAACAAAAACAGGGATAAAAAGATGAAAAGAGGAAACACAGGGAAGGGTATAAAAGGAGGAGTAACCCTTGCGTGCGGAGAGGTCTCCATTGAGCAGACATGGGCCATTCTCTCTCTTTCCATGTGGTGTAACTAAATGCCTGCACTCCACATTCACTTAGCTGTCTGAATAGGGTGCGTGGGGATTTATCGCAGCAGCACCAGAGGCTTGAGCACATCTTCCTACAGTCTGCCTCACAGTGGGCTTAACCCATGCATCATGTGTCAATGACAGGTGGTAGCAGAATCCGGAGAACAGGTTTAATTCTCCCTGCTTTATTAGAGTAAATGGGATTTCATTGTGTATGGGATGCCATAAGCACATCGTCAGACAGAACGGATGACAAAAAATGGAAGGCAGCAGGAAAGGCTCGCAAGAACTACACTGGTCAAATAAACATAGCTTTTTTTAAAAGGTAGGAAGGGAAATACAACCCATTTTGGTATTTAAATAGACAAAAATTCCTCAAATAATTTGGACATTACTGGATGCTGAAAATGTTTGATTCTAACCCAAGCATACAGGACAGAAAGTGTTAGGGGATTTACTGCCTGAAAGCAAGTTTACCACTAGTCGTGATTACTCTGTATTTCTGTTGAGTCATACAAGCCTCACAACTGGAATTCATAGATCCAGGACAAGGTCTTTGATAACTATGCCCACGTAAGCCATTAAACTCCACAAAGTTGGTCTAAGCCCAGCAGGTATGAGTCTACATTCCCCCACTCAACACAAGAAGAAGAACAGATCTCATGTCATGACACCATTGGCTCCTGCTGGCCAATAAGATTGTGGCACTGTGTGTTTACTCCCTATGAGATTCTAGGCCTTTAAAGAGGTGCACATGCATATAAATTTACTGAGTGGATACTATGGTCCCAATTAAGTTAGTCCACATCAAGCACACCATGGTGACAGCAGGCGTCCATAAAGACAGTAACTTCCATAATGAAATTAACGAAACAAGTGAAGTAAAAGGGACAGACTAAGTACCTGAAGTTGTGATTAAGCCTGCATCAGAAACTTACATGGAAAGATTATTACTAAAATGGGGAGGGGGTGGGTGGGGTTTCTGAAGTCATGGTTCTTATCCTGCTCATTGGTGCCATCTTGTGAATAGCGTGCAGAGTACCTGACATTGGGGATGGGCTACAGCAAGAACATTAAATTTACATTCATGGCATTTAGCTGACGCTTTTATCCAAAGCGACTTACCAATACTACAGTGTAGAGTTCATATCATCAAAGAGCTTTTATTCTGTGGTGACAGTAATCCATGCCCTATTAAGTGCTGTAAAAAAATAAAAACATTTAAATGTTTTAAATACTTTAATATTTAACGTCCATCTGCTAAATGCATCATTACCACTAGCATATTCATCCATTTATTACTATTTCATTGGCTTACAACATGACCCTCAGAAACTCAGTAAGACCTCATTTATTTCAGATTTTTTTGTTTTAATTTTAAAAAAGTAAACACTCAAATTCAGTAAGAATGGATATTTAAAACTATAATCTTACTGTTACTGCAAAAATTAGATTTTGCTTTCTTCTCTGGTATGCAAATGTAGGTATATTAGGATAATTTAGATTCTGTAATTCTAAATATCTCCATACATCTACTTAACTTATGATAGCTTTACAAGCCAATCAATTTATTTAGAATAAATCAAACCTTACTTACTGAAGTCCTACCAAACTGTCCATGAAGTGTTAAATGAAAAAAAAGTGATCTAAACAATGAACAATAGTTTGCTAAAGTAAAAAAAATAATAATAATAAAAAAAAAAAAACATAAAATGTGCATCACACAAACATGACGAGCCAGGACATAAATTGTTGAGATGCCATGTCAACAACTCTGCACCCTGGATGTTCAACAGCCCAGGCAAAGGCAACAAAAGGAAATGTCAATCCAGCAGGCCTTTCTGGCCTTTGACTTAAATGATGATCTGAAGAACAGATATCTTTAAAAAGTGTTGAAGGCCAGTTTGTCCATCAGTGAGATCATACTGCTCTTAAGATGCCAATACTAAAACTATAGCAAAGTATTTTTCATAGGATGCAATTACATTGCTTTCAAAAATGAGGCCAATGATGCACACTATATAATTTCTTGATAAAGCGTTCACATGGCCCTGCAGCATATGAACTATTAGGTTACTGTGGTCTCACCACAGTTTGGAGTAGTAGTCTCTCAGTCCTATCTCAAGTGGGCGCTGTGTCAGCCCTGGGAACGAAGATAAGGTGACCGATCCTCTTCACTTCAGGATAGAGCAGAGGTTTTGAAAAGAGCAAGCCGATAGGAAGACTCGAGAGCACGGTCTGTCTCAGGGATTAGGTCCTATCGGGGAGGTTTTAATAGCTCACATACAGGTCCCCTTTCAAGGACGGGCATTTTTCTCAACTGCCTATAGTGAGACAAATTTGACATTGGGTAGTCTTTATATATTTCTCTACATATACTGTATAAATCGGTGTTTAAATGTTGTACTTGTGCCTGTCTACTTGTTTTCCGTGTCGGAATTATTTTTTTATATTTCAAATAAATGAATAGAGGAAGCGTTAGCATGATGGACTCATGTTTACCCCCAGTAGTAAGGCCAATGAAGTCAGTGTTGAGGACTACACGATTGCTTAGCCTGGCGATAGACGAGTATCACGTTATAAAATGTTGGATTAAACCGAGAAACAAGCAAATTAATTACCACTGTGTCCTCAGAATTTGACATTATTGAACAATGATTCGTCACCGAAATCGAACGTTAATAACCGTAAAGGGCAAAAGGTTCATGTACTTATGTAGCCAACTTTGCAGTTTAATATACAAGTCGACATAAATTAGATCCGTAGCATTTGATTAAAATGCGGTCTATATTTTACGTGCAATGTTGAGAGGGGTCTCCGCGCTTACCATCGATATCCTTTAAAGAAAAAAAATAATGTAGAAATGCAATTTTTCACCGAGGATATGAAGCCGTAACTTTACTGGTAGTGGTGTATTGCTTGTAGGCCTACAATACTGGTAGATGGTAAGGCGTTCACAAATCATCATCATTGTAGTCAGTGAGATCCAGGCATAACTCAAATATGCCATAGATAACCCTGCGATAACGCAAGCTACATATCGCAAACTACAGCAAGAATCTAAGTATATCCAGATGGGCCCCACCAAATATTTTACAAGACTGCATACTTCTGCGGTAGAACTAGCTTCTTGTCTCTCAACGTAAGGTCACTCTTCACATCGCTGTTTCAAAGACACGTCTAACAACCAAGCCCTTCAGTGACCATTGATATGTCGTTTCCTGCATGGCAGAGCTAAAGATCAGACATTAAAATAACCCATGGCTGTATACCTACCCGTGAAGCTTTTTAACAATTGTGTACTATTAAATATAAATCGCGTAAGCTACAGTATGCTGCCATCTTGTGGATGTACGTCTGCTGGCTGTCATTCATAATAGCTTGCACTTTTGTGAGAAAAATGTTTAGGGTCAAACCAAGGTTCGTTGTACTACGTGGCACAGTAATGCTAAAGCATCGTAGAGGAAAAAAACGCAAAGTCAGCAAATGTTATTAGGACCTGTACTGGTCGCAGATTTAAAAATACACATGTACAAGCTATATAGGATTTAAAGGTTCCTAGAGTTTATGTTACATTTAAATTTCCAATGTTACCTGATTTCCCCAGAAAACCTTGTATCTCACAAAATTGGCATATTCAGGAGGCTCTTCAGCAAGAACACAGGTCCTGGTCTTAAAACATAGCCGTGTATGAGCTCGGGTTCACGCTATAAAAGGCATTTTTACATTTTACTAACATTTTACTACCTGACATTACCTAGCTCCATACTGCCCCATCCTATTTGCCCAACACAGTTTACTCATCAAACTGACACAGCAAAAGTGAGTAGCATGAGCCAGAAAGTTCCCAAAGCTGACTTAACCTGATTTGTTTACATCATATTCTGCCAAAGATTAAAAAAAAAAAAAAAACAGTACACAGGTTACTGTCCAGGCTCTTTAAACCAGCTCCATCTGTTCACAGGACGAAAGCTACGCTAGCAAACCAAGATCAGAAACTGGTCGGGCTTCGACCACATGGCCTTTACGACCTCTTCCTCATCTTGCCCTTCTTGAAGTGGCCACGGCCGAAGCCGGACTTCATGACCTCGCGGAGCCGCTGGTTGTTTCTGCCACGCAGTTTCTTCAGGCTGCCACTCTGCAGGAAGCGCTGCTTGGCCTGGCGCCTGCGCTGCTTCAAAATCTGCTCGTGGTTCTTGAGTTCCGAACGTGCCCGCGGGCCACTCCAGCTTCCGTGCTGGGGGCCGCCTCCTCGCCGGCCCCGCCGACCTGATTAAAAAAGAAAGAAACATTTTTAAAACGTTACACACATTCTAAAATGAGTATTTTAACTAAGTATGTAAATGCAGTGAGGGACACTGTGGACAAAAAGAGACTTGATATAAAATTATCCCAAAATTACCCAAACATCAATTACAGATTCAAAAAACTTATATATATATATATATATATGCGCGCTAATATGTGTAGAAATATGGCTAGATAAATGTAAATTGTCTGATAATAAAACAACCTAACAAAATTTCCCAATTTCTGCTCTTATATTATGGTTTCTATCTGAATAGAAATCATGTCTTCATACCTCCAAATGCATGTCCTCTGCCTCCTCCATTTTCTCCATCTGAATCAGAAACTGCATCATCCACCTTGTATTTCTTCTTCCATTCCTCATAGCTGTGGTAGAGTGAAGGAATAAATCCTAAAGGCACTGTGTTACTCAAACTCATTTGAAAGCTATAGAACTACAAAACAGGAGAAAAAAAAACGCCGAAAGGATACAAGCTCTTCTTCTTCGTCTTCTTTGCACCTACCACTTGTCCACTTTCCGTTTTTATTTTGGTTTTTTGGTCTTCTTTTCCCGTGTCACGGACAAAGCGCTTTTTCTTGCGGTCCCTAGAGAGACAGATGCGACATCATAGGAATGTTTATACTGTTGCTAGTTTACCTCTGCTCTGCTGTGTTCAGGTCTGAAGGTGGCTGTCCCCTCACCATTTCATCATGTTCCTGTTCTGATTCAGCGTACTGCCCTCGTCACCCATCAGATCCAGCATGGCCGAGGAAGCCTGCTGCTCAAATGCGCTCCCTTCTGCTCCAATGCTGAGTCTGTAAACGGAACCACGATTCCAGTGTTCACACCCTACGCACGACTCCCGAGCCAAAACGTACCAGCGCTAAGCATTAGTTCTCAACCAAGTTGATAAGAACAGATGTGAAGTTTATGGTCATACCCCCTCTCTGAATTGAAATCTTTAGGTCTGTAGGGGATGTAAAAGTCCTCATCTTGACCCGACTGCCTGTCTTTCTTGCTCTTAGGCCTGTCCACCTCTGTGTCTTCAGCTTTTTTCCGTCTCTTTCCACCCACCACCTCTGAGAACACCCCCTAGTGGATGCGACAACATAGCTCGGCTTTTACAGTCCAACTACAGCACAAACTTTCGATAAACCTTCAAACATGAAGAGCGAGTAGTCAGAAGTTCGGTCTTCCGTCCAACATCAAAGTCAACCTCAAGAAGGTAATTTGGTCATTCTCTAGATTCACCTGAAGATCTTCCTCCTCTTCCCCTTCGCTGGACTGTGGTTCCACTATGCTACTGGCCTGAAGAGCTGGTGAATTCAGCCCACTGGCAGATTCTGCTAGGAGCTCCTCCCTTGTCCTCTTAAACTTATCCACCGATCGACTGTCCCGAGACCGCTTTGCCCGCATCACCTCTCCCGCACTGGTTTTGTTGCTGGAGTTAATCTCAAATATAGTCTATAGAGAACAGATCAGGTGACAGATGGAAGCTATGTTTATAGCTCCAGAAACTCTTTAAAGTAACAGTGTGTGACATTTATATCAATATGATTGTGGCTTTCCGCCCCGAATGGGTAGACTGACACCAAGGAATCTTCAATGCAATGAGTGAAAATTTAAAATAGAGCATAGATGCATATATCAACATACAGATTTTGACTTGTAAGCCTTGATTGAGTCAACCATCTGCAGTCTCTCCAGCTCCATTTTCTCAAGACCTGATCCTTAAACCACCCCAGAAAACACCACTTTAAGCAGGCAGTTCATAAGAAACAGACCTATACACTTAAGCTGAGAGAGAAGTCATCATACTAACCTAACAACGGGTGAACAGCTAGGGAGAACGGGTCAGAGGTTTTCACTCGTTTGATGGATTCTGGCGAGGGGTTAGGCCGTGACTTCAGATACTGTTTGTAAGCATTCTCCGAAATCCGTTTGAGGTTTTGAAGGTCCAGAGAGTTCTCATGGGCTGTGAGAAGATGTACTTCTTCATCGTCCAAGATGCTTTGTGGAACACGGCCAAATACACAATCATCTAACCCAAAAGAAAAATTAAGAGAGAAAGACCATCAGAACACATATGTACAAATAGAACACAAAGCTCAACTCCTCTCAGATAGACTTCTCAGATTGAGCCATGTGAAAGAATGTTATGAAGGTATAATACCCTGCGGGTGATCAAGGGATGCAAACTTCACAGGTCTCCCAAGGAAGAGATGAAGGTCGTACACATAGGGGACTTCATCCGGGCACACCAAGCTGAAGGCCGTTCCACTCCTGCCAGCGCGGGCCACGCGACCTACACCCCAAAATGAAAAGAGCCTATCAGAACACAACCCAAGCCACATGAGGAGAACATACGAAGGCCTCCACAAAGAAAGTCTGTTATTAGTGCTAAACCACACCAAGATGTTCAAAATACAGCAGCAACACTGCCATAGACCATAGCTGCCCAGAACGTACCGACTCTGTGGAGGAATAGTTTGGCCTTGGAGGGGAAGTTGTAATTGATGACATTGTCCAAGAGTGGGATGTCAATACCACGAGCTGCCACATCAGTTACCAGAAGGACCATTGCTTTGCGGTGGACAAAGCGACCAATGTTGATCTTTCTGGCAGTTTGGTCCAGAGCGCTATAGATGTAGGCACACTCAACTCCTTCTGATGTCAGCAGCTAACACAGACACAATGCAGATGGAGGGTCAGTGTGTAATGAGGGGAGGGGAAACTTATATTAACAGCGATTCATAAATTAAAGACGTACATGAGTTCTTTCTGTTACAGTAGTGAGAAGAAACCACCCTTTTTGAAAGACCAACACCTGGACTGACCCTGATATTTCAAAATAAAAAATTAAAAAAGAAAAAAAAACACATCAAACCAAACCTCATTCAGGTACTCCACATGGTGTTTTGTGGCTACAAACACCACTGTCTGCTCCTGAGGCTTCACCACATTACGAAGGAGATGCATCAGCAGCGCTGGCTTGTTGTCCAGACGTAGATGAAAGAAGGCCAGCTAAAGGGGGAACGATATTGTGTCTAATGAGCGGCATTCTGTTTCCACCTGTCCCACTACAGTGTGAAAAACATTACTGCACTTTGTAAGCTTCCTTTTAAACAAAAAAAAATCTGGTGTTTGTTTCACTTTACCTTTAACTGATTGCTGAGCTTAGTGTCGACATCTAGACGAACCAGCACTGGATCAGCGAGTCCTGTGGGGGCAAGTGCGGAAGAGCTCATGCTGTCGTCATCACAGACCACGTTCAACGTAAACGAGAAGCATGACACGGCCTCTCATGTTTCTGCCGGCTCTGGCGAAGGGGCAGCCTTACCTGCTCTGGCAAACTCCACGAGTAGCTTGGGCAGGGTGGCCGAGAACAGCAGGGTCTGTCGCGCTTCAGGGAGCCGCCTGATGATCTCCTGCAGCTGCTCTGCAAAGCCCATCTCAAACAGCCTGTTAAAGAGCACAAACTGACTCACGCATCCAATTTTAAGACTAGATTACTGCACAACAAAACACACCTGGCTGATCTTTCATTTTAGTCTTAAAAGGGGACAACAAAGGTTACTAACTTGTACTATAAATGCAAACACTTTGTATGAAATATAAAACAATATAAAACGTGGCCTAATCTGTCAAGAAATCGCCACTTGATCGCTTACCTGTCCGCCTCATCAAACACTACATACTCCACATTCTGCATCTTCAAGTTCATTTCCATGACGACGTGCATTAGACGCCCCGGAGTTCCAATGATGCTGGTGACATACAGGCAGCAATCAACATTCAGAAAGTATAAGCTCAATTATGCTATTCACCACATGGCATAGCCACAAAAGATCTAAGATCTTTTCAGTTATGCCGTTCAACAATTGAATAACGATTTTCAATTCAATCCCAGCTTTTGTCTATGTCTGAGAGGATTTAAGAATGCACTTACACATCTGGATTCTCGTGTAGAGCTGCGAACTGATCATCCATGCTGATAAGGAAAAAGTTCAGGTCAGTGCTGGCGCTGACATAAACGGTTTGGGTGTTAAATGAAAGGCTAAACAGAGTACCTGTCTCCACCAAGGATCAGTGCAGTTTTCAATCCAGTAAATTTGCCCAGCTGTGAAATTAAAAAAGCAAACTCCAAATTAATTCCATAGAGAAATTAAATGCTACCTTAACCAAACAAAAAGACATTTTATTTGATTCCTGACGCTGTACACAAACCGATCTACTGACCTCTTTGGTAAACTTCATTGTCTGCAGAGCCAGTTCTCGAGTGGGTGTGAGGATCAGAGCTCTGGCACCAGTTTGTGCCTGAGGAGCCTTCAGCCTTTCAAACATAGGCACCAGGAAAGCAGCTGTCTTTCCACTTCCTGTTCGTGCCATGGCGACAACATCTTTGCCATCCAGAATCACAGGAATAGTCTGTGGAAAATGACAGGATTGTGAGAAACAAGTAACAACAAACAGACTGCAAGAATGATGGACTAAACAGTAACAGGACATACCTTTCTTTGGATAGGTGTTGGTACCTTGTAACCCTTCTTCATTACACCTTTGTAAACGGGGTAACTAAGACCTATACAAAACAAGCATAAGATGACTTTTAACAAGTTGGTGGTAACTCAATGACAAACCTTTAAAATCACCAACATGGTTTCCAAAATCGTGTACCCATTGACTGGAAGCCGCCGGACTTTTTCTTCTTCTTGTTCTGAGCTCTAACCATCTCTCGCGTATCTGGCTCCACGTCCGAGAGGCACTCAGATGAGACGGGGAACTGAGGCAGCTTTTTAAAGTACTGCGGAGGACCGTAAGAAATGTCGGGGTGGCGTACGACGTGGATTAGAAAAGGTTATCGCTAGATACTTTCATTTGCGACATGCCAAGTCTTCCTTGCTATACATGACACAATAGCCCCATCTTTAGCTGTCAACAGCTATATAATTTGTTCCTATAATTGTGCCCCCACAACAAAAACATCGGTAATTTGACCAGCTAGCTAGCTGTTAGTTAGCTAGCTAGCAGGTTAAATAACTAGCAACAAAGTCGATAATAATAAACAAAGTAGAAACAGTCTTGTGTGTTACTTATTTGATCTACTCACTACAGTGTCGTCTTTAATTTCTGCTGCCAGTTTGAAATCGTCTACATCTGAGTCGCCATCAGGCTCTCTGTGTCCCGTGTGCTTCTTCTTTTTCGTCAGCTTTTTCTTTCGTTGTGCCATTGTTTCCTGCGCTAACAAACAAAATCCTGTATTTATCTCCAAGTCAGACCGCTAGAGTGATCGGGAGGAAATTACAACACGAAGTAATTTAAAATAAGTTACTCAGAGACATGAATCAACACACGACCAAAACATATGGATACGACATTTTGGAACACGTGTGGCTGGGTTTGTCGAGGTCGGCGCACAATATGACGTATTACTATTGAGGGACAGTACAGTAAATGGCCCCAGGGTGGCAGCACTTGCTGAAATTTACGTCAAACATCCTAGAATGGGCCTGTGGTAGCACAGAATGTAATCAGTTAATGAGGAGTTTGATTTGCTTGGTTTTTCTGTCAGAAATGTCCCATATTGATCTTTGTTAAGATACAGTTGTAGAAATCTTTTCCTGATTATTCAAGGCCTACATTGAAGTAGGGAAGCCCTGTAAAGAAGATGTTCAGTTAACACTGAGTTTAGTGATGCCTGTGTGAGTGAGGTCTTCCACTCTGCTTAATCCAAATCCAGAATTGCATTTTTGCTCTTGCTTTGAAAAAGCAAAAAATACAACACCACCCTCTAATCTTTTAGGATATCTGCTGACAGACGTGTAGGTTCCATAGGCACACTTGTTCTAAAAGCTTGACAGGCCTCCTAATTTGGATTGCTAACATAGAATTGAACAGTAGCTGTCCTGGGGAGGGTTTTAGCAAAGGGTCAGTCAAGGGACTGCAGAGATCACACTGACACAATAAGGGAAAATTGCAACAACAAACAAACATGTAGACCTAGCTCCTGCACACAATAACCTTCTTTTGTAATTCATGTAAAGGGAATCAAATCTTAGAAAATATAGTACACTACTTTAGATATTTTGCTCTATGCCTCTCTTATCCACAAACACCAGGTTAATAAAAATAAGATACTAGCTACTATCCAAAATAAAGTAACTAGTACTCACTTTTGGATTCCAGCCTGACAACATCTGTAAGTGAGGCAGCAGATGTTTATGGTTCTTCCTGGCATCAGCATATTCTCTATAGCCTCTCAAGTTCCATTTTGACAGCTACAGATCCGAGCCACCTAATATTGCCAATTTTCAAATAGTGAAAGGTTAGAGCAGATTAACATTTCGTGATATTTTGATATGTGACCATGTAGACTAATTTATATACACTGCTACTACAGAAAATAAACCATTCCTTTAGTTTTATTTAATAGGCAACAAGGATACTTAAATTCTTTACTTTCTCACTACAAATCATGGCAGTGTTGCCCTTTTATACTTATATTCAATCATTTATATTTACTATTGCTTTTCATTTATGTTTCTTTCAAAATGTACTTAATGATTATTTTTGACTTCTGATTTACATGTGGTCCAATAAGTCAACTAAGCTTTATGTACTTCATTTAATTGGATTCACACTGAAAGGCAAGTTGTTCTTGTTCTGACCAACTGCTGCTCTTATTGGTTTGAGCTACATATAATGTAAGTGGCTGTTATACATCTTCTAGCTACACGCAACATGGCCACGGTCAATTGTCCTCTCTCTCAATAAGTCCAATATAGAGCTTGTCTTTTAATGGTTGATTTAATTTTGACATTCAATCTTTTTTCCCCACTATCTGGTTCTTTGACTAAATGATATGAGCAGTCTATGTAATCTATTTTTTTCAATTGCTATGACTAGGAACTATGTCAGGAGTCTGGCAAAGTACTACAATGCAATGCATAATTGGATGCACCCAGCAACAGTGATCCAGTTGTCAGAAACTGACCATAGATAAAGGGATAGAGGATGGCTCAAACAAATTGTGCATGTTATCAGATATGTCGTAACCTCTAACTGTAATCCTACATGGTGTTTGTGAAAAGGTGACTGTTGATGTAAGCTTTGAGCCCATATCCTGTCACATGATTCAGTCCTACCTTCCTGGCAGACAGCCAAATGCATAATATCATAAAATCAACAGGAATTTAATGGAATCCACAATGCCATGAATCCTAAGAAGATTCCTTGGACCTCTGGAAGAAAAACAAACCCACAATCTCATAGATCCCAGATCCACTACTATACATCACAGTGGGGATTAGATTATGTTCTGCTCTGAGTTTCATCTCACTACAGAACCTAATTTCAATGCTCCACTGTCTTTTAGATTCCTACCAATTATGGGGTTTTATGGTACGGGAAGCTTTCTTTGACAAGAACTTCTAATATTTTGTTAGAATGGAGATGGCATCGAACTATACTTTTGAGACATGGTGTCCTCAGGATGCAAACAGTTTCTACACACTTAAAGAAAGTTTAGAATAAAATCCACCTCCCCATAGTGCATTTGAGTAAATACACTCAAGTCCTTTTCCAAGCAGGTTTAGCATCACTCTAGTTCTTGTAAAGGGATTTTAAGGTTTTAAATAGCCTTTGCCTGATTAATGGAGGTCAGCAACATTTTGGCTCATTTATTGTGCGTTTTCTATATTGATGAATGAGCAGCGGCATCTGCAGATTATAACTCCGACCCATTTAACTGTCCCAAGTGATCATTTTAATTCCTTTAGGAGAGGTACACTTGCCCACCTGGCAATCAGTCATTCCAAATTTGACTGAGGGAAATACAAATGAGAACAGGCTGATATTTGAGACCATAAATCACAGAATGTACAATCTAATCAATCCCTAGACCTCTAGCCCTCTGCAAATATTCTCATAGCCTTCCGATGCTAGTGCCGAAGTTGAGGATTTATAGTACTGACATGGTTAAGTAACATGACAGATGTTTTCATCCATGAGGAGAAGGAAAACTACATGGGTCACTGACAGTTTGTATATAGAATTTTTCCCCTTGTAATATTCTTGTTGCCTTTAATGACTTAATGTTTGAAATGGAGTATACTGTTATGGTCTTGTCATGTTATGAATGTTTTAACTAAAGACCTCTTTTTTTAAGTTAACATTTCAGGCTTTACCCAAAGATCAAAACAGAAAAACCTCCAGCCAAGGTCTGTGTGACTGTCGTACTTGGTCATGTTTTGCATTGCTAGTGATGGCTTGCACTGGAGTGGGAGGATCTAGTTCACAGCCAGGCTTCCCGCTCTAAAAACTTATAGCTTTAGTATAGACGTCTCATCAGATGATGTGCTTCACTGATGACTGGTTGTTGATACTGCATGATGTTTGATAAGGATGTAGTCATTTCAATTCCATATCTATATTAACATATAACTCTCAAGATACGTGTAGCTTTGCTTACAACTTTGCATTTAAAAGTCATCAGAGGGCCAGCTTTCTTGGAAGCAGATTAAGATCTGGGAATACTTTGGATTCAAATTGCATCACATTTAAATAGGGAAATCTGGCACTGCAGTATCGCCAAAATATTGTGAAAAGCAAAATTAATACTTAGACTCATAATTTCAATCTTCTGCCACTGTGATTTTTTTGCCACTTCTATTTGTCAAATGTACCATGAACAGTTTAATATCCTTACCTGTTTCCATTAGAGCATCGCTAGTTGTTAGCTGTCAGTGCATAAGGTTATTCTACTATTTCTGTAACAATCATTTCAATGTCCATGTTGGTGCATGTCTAAATTAAAAGATGGCTATAGAGATCTCTCTCTCTTTTGTAAAACTGAGACATTATCCACCGTTACTCTACATATTCTATCTGTAAAATGCCGCTACAGCTATCATATTTCTCCATTGTTAATCTCCCTCCAAGTGCCAACATTAAAGTTATAGTATTAGTGCATGTGACAAAAGTCGAGGGGGAAAACTGCTTCTAGAATATTCCAGAAGGGATGGATGGGATTTTGGCCATGACTAAACTAGTAGTGATTTAGTAAGGCAAACCAAATGCACATGGAATTGTACGATGTGTTACCCATCCAACATTAACATTTCAGCTTTTTTACTTTTTGGTAAGAACCCAAATTAACTTCATAATGTCCAGATATGGGGGAACTAGAACAGAAGCTGGGCCTACAAGCCTTGGAGCCCTTTTCACATTTATGATCATTATTTACACAGTTCATAAGGATTTCACTAGGCCTATGCTCTGCTCTATAACTATACACTCTACCACTGTCACTCTTCTGCCGGGGACTTATAGGGGGCTTTTTAAGAGCTATTGTGTGACATTAGATAAGTAGCAAGCTATTGCTGAAAGGCATGCTGTCATCCAAGACCCACAGCTCATTCGTTTTCACCCCGTTTTCACACTTCAGAAGCTGTGCAGATACCCTTGCTTGAGAAACAGGCTAGCCCACAGCACAGTTTTGTGAACATTGCTCATTGTCAATATAGACAAACACAGAACACTATAAAATTAAGCACATAAAATTTTATTGACTTGAATATGTAGTTTCTTCTCCTTTTTCTGACACCTGGATTTTAGTTTTGGTTGTTTACCTTGCATCTCACTTGAACATAGTGGTAAATTGTTTCTTGCTAGTGAGACGGGAACATACTGTCAGTATAATAGCTTCTGTGAAAGAAAACATGCCATTTTCACACAGCTCAGCTGTGAATGGAATATAGATAAAGGTTTCAAAAGCCCTCAGCTCAACTCCAAGTGCACCTCACCACTTTCCCTTCACCATCAGAAGTACACTAAACGTACAACGCTATAGACACGGGAAACCAGAGGAAGTTTCACTGCTGTAAAGTCAGCAGTGACTATCTTACTTTAAAAGAAATTAAGCCGTCCTGATTGAAATGTCACTATCCCTGTAAATATATATTTCCTTATGCGAGAGAATTTGAGAATCATCTATCAACCGCGGCCATATGTTGCTTTGGGTGCAGAAGGGACGGGGGCTTATAACAAAGCCTGACTTATCCGCAGCATTAAAGACTCTAAGAAAGGATTTAACCTTAATTCTTGATTAGAATGTCTCTACTAAGCGAAAGCAGGGCTAGTCCCTACAGATAGAACCTGCTCGGTGGGAGTAATAACCTTCGCACTCGACTTCAAGCTCGCCACATTTTGAACACCGTTGGGCACTAATACAGTGTGGTAGAGCTAGTATATTATTAGCGACCATGAATTATCCGAAAGATCGTCCCATTCCTTATCTTAATTGAAGCAGAGACTCTTGGATTTAATTTCCTTCGTGTGAATAAGCTGTTTAATTGTTTGAAGTCTTCTTGCCGGGGACAAGGCAGGAAAAGATAAGAAACCTGGGGCAGTGACCTATTTCGGTTAGACATATGAGCGTCTTCCAGCAGACTGTTCCTCGCAAAACGTGACCAGACAGCCAGAGTGGAAAAATCGTTTCTTTCGCGAGCTCACTGATGCGTTTCCCGCCCCCTGCTGCTTGCGAGCACCCCGCCTGTGCCTCGCGCTCAGAGTGCGCGCCTTCTCCGGGTTTAACCGGCTTCTGTCTATAAGCGCGCGCTCAATGGACCTCTAGTCTGAGAAGAACTCGGATGCAAACGCGCAGTAAATATCCAGCCCTGACGGACGGGACCTCACCAGAGCTGCATCCATGACTTGGCTGCTGTACGGAGTTGGATTAACTTTGGCATCAGCGTTCTTTACAACACAGGGTGAGTGAGTAATAAAAAAAAAGTTGTTGTTGGTGGTGTGTGTGTGTGTGTGTGTGTGTGTGTGTGTGTGAGAGAGAGAGAGAGAGAGAGAGAGAGAGAGAGAGAGAGAGAGAGAGAGAGAGAGAGAGAGAGAGAGAGAGAGAGTGTGTGTGAGAGAGAGAGGGTTGGTTGTGGTAGGGATTATGCTGTTAAAGGAAAAAAAAAAAAAGACCTGAACCATACTGGCCGTTGGGGAGAGTAGATTGGCGAGAGTAGATTACATTCCTGTGGTTGAAAGTTATTTTCTTTGCTGTAAACAATATTTATGAAAGACACAGTAAGACAGTCAGCCTTAAGGTTGGGCATTTGGAAAAAAAGTGTAAGATACTGTGAGTTAGTTCAACAGAAAAACGGTGTTTTAGACCTTAAAAATAGCACCAGAGTTACAGTGGAATGAGTGAAGCTACATATGAGCAATTTAAATAAATAGAATAGTGTGCACATCGCTAGTCCAAATAACAACTCTTTCATACACACCCATTCTATACTGAATTAACCCTAGACATTCCCATTATGAGAAATGCTTTCTTTATGGAAGGATAGACCAATGCAAGCTTAACATTAGCTTGTGTTTTACTTATGCTAAAATGGAAACCTATTAATCATATAAAATGTTGCTAAAGTTGTCCATCCATGTGAGTTATTGGAAAACGAAATGAGATCTCATTCATTTTTCCATATATCAGACGCATAGATCATCCACAGATGAATAACAGCCTGAGCTGAAAGCAGAGCTATTTCTACTGTGGTGCTATTCAGTAGCAATAAAACTATCATATTGAAAATGGGTCCAAAGCATTAACTGTTGTGTTATCAAATGATATTGCTCAGTGCAAAAAAAATATAAAAGAGCAAACTGAAGTAGGTAACGCCCTACAAAAAGATAGTACAATAGGATCAAGGAGGCCACTTTGCTACCTGGTTCCTGGAGCCGTTATAAACTGATTTCACCCCCCACCCCAAACATAATCACACCCACAAGTGCGATTTCTATAAGAGCATTTCTGAAACCTGGCTGAGAGCCTGTTGGCTGACTAACATTGCGATGGGAGAGTGATTGAGTATTGTAGCAGAGAGCTCCAGTGGGGCATGTAAATGGTATGGTTTGACTGGTACGCAACAAGAATGTCCCAGTGTTTTCCTCAAAAGACTCAGCAGGTGTGGAGGGAGACTCTTCTACACTGACAGTGTCCTTTCACACAAAGTAATATAGTAAGCCGCCAGACACTTGGCATAGTAAAATGGGCCATGGAATCCTGTTTTGTGTTATGAAGGATACTTAGTTTCCACATGGAAAAGAGGTCTTCAGATCATGCATGCAAAACAATCAAACAAATTTTGTCTTCTGCATTAGTACGTTTAATATGGACATCCAACATTTGCTTAGAAAAGTGAAAGGTTTATCATTTTTATTTTTTGTTTCTTATATTTTGTTTCTTTGACTCATTTTCTGTAAATAATTCCCTCTGTTTTAATAAGTATCTTCAAGGTGTCAGTGATAGATGTAGAACCACATTTTAGGAAAGTAAAAATGTTAGTGCTAACTGCATTCATTTTCTAAAAAAATAGCAAAAGGCTAATTTCATGGTTATATAAATGCCTTATTTTAGTAATTCATTTATGATTACACTTTTGGAGAGAAACGAGACTAGATGTGAGAAACTCAATTACTTTTTCAAGATGGTAGTATGGTAGTAGACCATTAATTTGTTGTTACCAAATCAAACACACTGATTGTCTTTCAGTCTCATTACACTGAATTATGGACTTTGTTAAATCTGTGCAGAAGTTTCAGTATATGTTGACCTGGGATATTTCTAAAATAAGGACCTTGGTATGAGAAGCTTCTCTTGCATAACAATGTAGACATGGACTTCTCAATATTAAAAAAAAAAAAAAAAAATCAGTATTTTTAAACATCTTTAAACATTAGCTTTTGTGTACAAAAACACTGCATGAAGCAAAAACATTCCCATTCACCTGCATTCTCCAAAGCAGAATCCACATAGGGTTTAAAATGTCAGTACAGTTGTGCAAGAAAATTACCTCTTAAAAGTCTACTTTCTTTCAAGTCCAAGGACTGCAGTGCTATGGCTGTAATGTCATCCATGGACAGAGGTACGTGGATGTGGGCTGCGCCAACCCAGAGGTCATCACCTGCACTCATTCGCACAAAGGCTTTAAACATCGCTTTTGCATCAAGACAGAGAGCAGTGAGTAGCCTATATGATTTATAATAATATTGGTCTGTGGAAAGAAGTCGTCTGGACAGAAATATGATGGAATTTCAATTTCAAAGAGCAGTAAAAGGATTTACCAAATTGTATTTTCCAGGGTTTCCTGGCAGTTCCACTAACTGTTTCACCATGCTGAAAAATCCAGGAAAATCCTTTTTTCTTTGTCATTTTTATATGAGGTGCTGGAGTGATCTGCTTTTATTGCAAATGCTTAATCTTCACTTTCAGTCCTAGTGTCAACCACACTCGAAGGACCGTATATACATTATAAACAAAGTTAAGACAGACATACATCTTCTAATCATAGATACTATACATATTTATAATATGATTGCTGTTATACAAAGTTCATTTTACAAAGATGTATATCAAAAGCAAAGTATATTCATGAATAACAATCACTACAGAGAAAAGGCATTTACAATAAGATGTAGGAGAGAACTCACCTCTATTAGAAACAAATAGACATGCATTTATACAATCACCTCAGTTTGCCATTATAACATTAAATGCATAAAAATTACACCACATATATACCCAGTCCTGTTAAATGTTCTGCATGGAATAGATTCTAGCTTTCAAAAGACCTTCATAGTCAATAATGAATCATGCTGATATCTACCTTAGACACCACGTCAATCTTGCAGACCTTTGAAGAGTGGGGCATGTTTGGCAAATGGCTGAGGAAGCACTGCTTTCACCCAGCTCAGGGAAATAATGGGTTCACTGAATGCTGATGACAGGCTGCCAGTAAACGCGGGGACCGATGTTTTGGACAAGGCCCAACCAGCCGCATCAGTAGGCCTTTGAGCATAGTCTTTTTAGGTTTGATTTGGACCTGCACACTGTTTTAATCCCACCAAAGGAGCACTTCAGTCCTTCAGAAGGGGAGTTGGGTAACATGCGCAGCGCTCTCAATTACGATGAAGTGCAGAATTTCTGTCCTGCTTCTTGAATGCCAACAGCACAGCCTATAAATAACCTGTAAAGATGGATCTAAAAGCTATTACTAATAGCCTACATTTTCTAGCAAAAATCAGTCTTAACAATAATGGAAAGAAATCAGAACTGAAACAGGATGATGGAAATTTTAAACTCCCTTTATTTTTTTCTTTGCTTAGCTTAAGAATTTTGGCAAGCCTTTAACTTAACTGTAAACATCCAGTTTCCCAGGGAGAAGTCCCTGTGCCCTTTAATATTTTTAAATAAAGGATGTAATATTCTTTAATATTCTTCCATGTATATGATGACTGACAAAGCTAAAGTCGGTCACAACTATTAAGCACAATTTTACTTATGGGACTGAACTGAACTGAGACCAAATGGCTAGAATGCCACACTAACAGCATCCCAGATCATCTTACAATCAGGCCAGTGTGTCAAAAGCAGGAGGTGAAACAGGTTTCTTATTTAAATGAAGCTTATGATTGTAAATGTCATGGTAGTTGTTCATTGTTTCCTTGCTGTATGAGTCTTTAGCTTTCAGGGTAATTAACCATCATTGTAGAAACAGATGATGGCTATTATTCAGTTATTCAGCTTCATTATTATTCAGAGACTTCCATATGCCTTCCACTTAGCTTTAATGCACTTCCAACAGGATCCACCTAAAGATATTCCGGGTGCAAGTCTGTCACTTATGAAATCTTAAATCTCATCCACCAACACTCAAGAGATCAAAGTTACTGCATGTGTCACTGAGATTGCATCACTGTCTAAATGAACAACCACAATAAACATCCATTTTGATAGTTGTATTTTGTCTGTGTTAACAAGTACAATACATAAAAGTAGTTTGAGTATGTCTGAGTAAACGTTAGAAAAAGAAGAGATCTGAATTCAATCCTAAAGGCAGCTATACTCTGGGCTCCATCCTCTAGTGCAAATGCATTCAGTTTTGAACTTCACATCCAACTCCTGCCATAGAGCTTATAATGATTAGGAAATAATGTTAGCATAACTGATTGTCCACATTGTTATCTCTCCTGACTCTGAAGTAAAGGGAAGGTGGAAAGTCTAGCACCCAGAGCTCCAGAGCTTTGATTCAGATTTTATAAATTAACTACAAAATTCAGAATTGGCTTTTAGAGGTCTGGAGTTCATTAAAGAATTATGCTATAATCACTATTCTATCACTATAATCTTTCTACCTTTACTCGTTCTCCTCAGCGGCTTTGGGAATCGTCCTGACCAGTGGTTGCGCTACCTCCCGCCACTGTCAGCAGCAGGAGCTGCCTGGCGTGAGCATTCACTGCTGTGATTCGGACTTGTGTAACAGTGCCCCCTGCTGGCACCAAAACACACCGCATTATGTCTGCTTGCTGGTCAGCCTCCTGGCGTTGTGGGTGCAGCTGTGAGGAAGGAAGTCCCCTGAGCATGACAGGACTCTGTTCAGGATTATTCTCTGGAAACAATGCCAGTGACAGTGCAGTGGGGAAAATCTGTTGTGTTTTGTCCTTTTATGTTTTTGTTGTTTAAGCGGTTTTAAATTATGGATAGTATATCATAATTATGTTCCCACTGCTAAGTCAGGAAAAAGGAACTGAAGTAAAAAGGCATCAGGCTGGGCACTTTTTCACCCATAATGTTTGTAGGATTTATAACTATGCTTGGCACTATTCACAAGAAATGTATGAAAATAAGTTTACCTTTTTAAAACTACTTGCATTTTCACACGGTGATAGACATTCAGATCAGATATAATTTCTTGAAAACAACTTAGTCTATGGGTTTCTGTTGCATTAAATGGAGAGGGGGTGTAAACCTCAGCATCCAGGGAAAGAGTTGTGTTCTGTTGATAAATTATTGTGCTTTTTTCCAATAATAATTAAGTTCCAGTCACTGTAATCATTATGTATTTGTCACTGAATTTTTAAACTATATTTATGTGTTTATTACTGAAGATAAGTGCAGTTGTTTTAGAAGCACATGAATAAAGTATGTTTCTAAATCCATATGATAACTTGTTATATTTGTCATTTGTACAGACAAATCTATTTTCATGTAGTCAATTAACATATATTCTTCCAGCCAGTGACTATGAGCTGACCCATGTACTGCATGAACATAACTGTTTTGGACTGTAGCTACTTTAAACCATATTAAAGAAATTTAAAAGACAATGCTGCTGTTTGGCTCATTAAAGACATACAAACAGTACAAATTTCAGCAATCACTTTCATTTATTTAACTAAATAATTACATGCTCTAAATGGATGACAAACGTTTGTATGACTCTTTAGCCACACTGGAACATCTATTTTGCACTGTAAACACAATGAAGTGGTAAATTCTTAATTCTCCAAGGACCAAATATAACCAGATCAGCCGGCAGCCTTTAATAACTACACTAAATTAGCCAAAGTCCTTTTCAAAAAAAAAATGTATGTAAAATGTATGTAAATGTAAAGGAAGTAAGCGATGAGCCACCGATGATTTAACGAACCCATATCCTAGTTCTACTACCGTTGCAAAACGGTTTTCATCAGTAAATTAATTTAGTGGTGCTTGCCTCTCTACCTGCTAATTGCTGCAACTGATGGTTTTGCTGGTGGCTGTAGCAATCTTAATTTAAACTCACTAGCCCACCAGGCGTAACTTGTCGTATCCCCCCTACAACAACAGCAAACAATATTTCTTTTTACCGAAGTCCTATTTATGCTAGCTAAAATTTATTTGAAATAATACCCTGCATATACGTCCTTTGTCCCACAAGCCCATTGTATACGACAGAGGAAACCCTGTGTCCTATGCGGCGCCATCTTGGATAGGCAGTCTCTCTCCAGCCCAGGATAACCTGCAGATCCCTTCGGAAAGCTCAAGGCACTAAAATAAACAACATAATCCTTGGTAAGGACACATACCACGTAATATATGCTTGAATTTTTATTTGCATCTATAATATCAACACCACGAAAATATATGTTTCAGTATGCGTTTGAGAGTGAATGTTTGGAGAAACAACACCTGGTTAGCAAGCTAACTAGTTACCTAGCGTTAGCTAACATATCAACATTGCTCGCTAGCGTTACCTAAGAAGTCGCTTGGGTAGCTATAGCTGTGTTTCCAGATAGCTAGGTAGCTAGCAGGCTAACTGGTGTGGAATTGGTGGGCAGTTTGTGTCAGGAAAACAGGAAGAGGGTGACCAAACGACAACAGAACCAGTTTTGGTCGTATTTGGAATGTTTCACCTTCAAGTCGTTATCAAATCATCGCTATTTTTTATAACGTTAAGATAGCCATTTCCTTCAACCGAGACTGCTTTGTTGTAGGTAGGGAGATGATTTTATTCGGAGATGTTTAGCAAGCTAACGCTAGCTGACAGTTAAGTCGATCATGCATGATAGTTGAACAGCGAGACAGCTATTCAGTTACCCAGTCTTGCTAGCTGTCATTAGCATTCTGAGTGGAAGTAACGTTAACTGTTATTGTGCAGTTATTTAGATAGGTAACTTGCTGGCTCGATATGTTAGGTATGTAGGTGCTTGTCACACAAATACAACGATGTAACACAACGGGCAATTTAATGACAACCGTTTGTTAGTTAAATAATTGTGACTGTGGGCATTTAAAAACAATGCCGTGTTAGCTAGCTAGCTGCCGTGTTATCTAGCTAGCTAGTTACCTAGCTTTTGCTAGCTAGCAGTACTAACGGTACCTGAATGGCTAAATTAGCTAGCTTAGCGGTTAGTAAATAACTCCTGTCGTCACGGCACAAACTATGCGATTTTAGTGTAGTTTACTGTTTCTTGATTCTAAATAACTAGTTGCCAAACAGTGGTGATTGAAAAATGTGTCTAACATCGTTAGCCAGCTAACCTGTTTTACTCCAAGTGTTAGCTTCGCTAGCTAGATCTTAATGTCACTGCTTACTGGCCTGTGACGAGCAGGCCAGAGCATCCACGATTTTAATCTTGGCTATCGATAGGAAGTTGTCAAGATAAGGGTTAGCTAGATTGGTTAGGTGGAGTAACTGTGTTAACGCAAAAATATGCTGTCAGTGACGCATTATAAAAAGGAAGGCTGTGAAAGGTATCTGAAAGAAAAAGTAGTTTGAACCAGAATAAGGAAGTGCCGAAACTGCAGTCTGATCACATGCTTTCCTCTGCTTCTCCTTAATAGGCGCAACTAAACCCTGTTCCAAGTGCAAAGGGTTTTTATCAGTTTACAGTGTTAAGGTCTAAGTATTTATTAGTAAAGGTTGCTGTCCACTGTTGTGAAATCAGATTTGTCTTGCATCAGCTTGTAAAGACACCTGCTCCCAGGAAAGTGTGTGTATGCTATTTGACTGGTGAGATAGTTGAATGTCCCTGAAGCTGTTTGTATGGACATCCAGACTGTGAAACTATGGCACACAGTTGTGCCATGTCACATATGTAGGCTAATGAAAGTGCCACATGATGCAGGGTCATATGAGGAAGAACACTAAGAGGTACTAAAAGCTTACTGTAACTTTGACACTGGGACCTCAAAGGTATGGTGGTGGTAAAATTACATAGCAAGGAACTGGAACACTGCATAACCAAAAACTGTACTGTCATGATAATGTTTTTCACCCTTTGCTTTGCAAGATAAAATTGTTCGCAGGCAACAAAGAATTTTCCTAAAAATTGTGTTAGCCTCAGGGACAGGTTTGACTGCTTTACAGGGATGCCATTACTTAGGAAAACATTTTCAGAAAAGTCTTGTCTGGTGTGGGGAGCCTGAGTAATTTGTTCATTGGTAAGGTAATTAATGCTGCTAAAACACTGCTGTATTGCCTGTCAAGATAGTATTTAGGCCACTTGGTATTAAGACTTATTTTCTGTGCTTGTGTGACTGTGGATTATTATATAATGTGGCCAGTTGAACTAATATGCTTCCTATTTAGTCCCACAAAAAGGACCCGTTAATATAAGGGTCCCATTCTTCTTTTCTTTTTAAGCTTGACTGTTTACAGCTCACATTACTGTTAGAACTGAAGCTCTCAGGGCATAGCTCAGTCATCTACTCTTTGGCAGTCTGGTTGTTGTCTCATCTTATTATAGCCTGTGTAGTCTGTTTCTTTGCATAACAGAATTGGATTAGTGATTCTTATATTTTTCAGCCTGTCCTAAACTCATGCATGACAAGGCAGCAGCTCTCTGCCATTGTTTGTGGCTCTGATTCATTATTTAGTTATCCATTTCAGCAGTGACTTCCCTTGAGGATAAAACCTCTTAGGCATGGCATCAGTTGACTGAGTTAATTTAATTCTTCCTTGAGGTTCCAAGATGTAATTTGATTTAAATGTAGTAATAAAATATTTCAGTCTAGTACAGAAAGTAGCTGTATAAAGTTATGCAATAATACAGCTAAAAAGAATTAACAGTGGATCAAAAACATTCTTATTTATGGTTCATTGGAAGTTACAGTTTGTAAGTTGTATGGGATATTTCAGGATGGAACCATTTAACTGAATTATGTCAGTTGAAATATTTGTGTGTGGTTGGTGCCAAGATGTTTGAAAGCTATACCTCTTTACCTGTAAAAAGAGGTAAAGACTGTTTGTTTTAGATGCCCAGAGGCTGTTGCTGGTTTATGAACCTGCCAGGGTGACGTACAGCTCAACACTAAAATGAGTCCATTGCAGAATGCAAAACTTTGTCAGCCTTAGTAACCAAGATGCAGTACGGTGGTCTGGCACTCTTTTTCACTCCTGTTTAGCTCTTTCTCTCTTTTTTTTCAGAGCCACAATGGCCACAGCACCGTACAACTACTCCTATATTTTTAAGTACATCATCATTGGTAAGTAAAAATGGGTGTGAAGGTAATCTGTGGGTCAGACAGAGCCACATCTGTAGGTCATACTACTACATGCGTACACTACTACACGCTCTCTGCTAAGTCTGTTTTCTGTTTGTTTCTGTTCTGATGACTGTGCAACCGTTTTTCCTCCCCTCATGAATGTACCGCTGATCATGGAGGGCTCTCTTATTGTTGGTACTAGATGGGGGTCTCTACTGTGTAACACATTGGCATTTCAGTTCTGTGTGGACTTTAACATCTTCCTGCACTTTTCTCAGGGGACATGGGGGTAGGAAAGTCATGCTTGCTTCACCAGTTTACAGAAAAGAAATGTAAGTACGGCACTCACCTCATCCAATTTGAATCCCACCTTGAATGCAGCATGTTCCCATTAAGAATTATGTGTAAGGCAAGTGAGGGTGGTATTTTTAAGTTAATTTTTCATTTTGGGCCATGGAAGGGGCTCTTAACAGTGAATAGTGCATGATTGCTTATGTGGAGGAGTGCTGGAGCTCGCGTGTCTGCTCTGCAGTACTGCTATATTTCAGTGGAAGATCTGGTCCCTTAAATAGGCAAGCGGAACTGCAGATGTGGCGCTCACATTCACAGAGGGCACGTCCTGCATCGCACTGCACAAGCGGCCCATTGAGAGCGCAAAACAAATGGGAGGAGTGTGTGTGTGAGTGTGTGTCTCTCCAGGTTTGAAGATTCCCCTTTGCTCATGTGCACACTGAAGAAGAAAAAAAAAAGGGGGGGGGGGGGTTGCAGGGCACAACAGCGGAAAAGATAGAGCATAGAAATTCAGCATCAGTGTGTTAAGTGGTAACCCCAGCTGCTCGTGCATTTTAACACATTTGGCAGAAGCAGGGAGGAATATCTCTTCATTTTCATTAGGATTCTTTCTCATTCTGTCAAAGCAGGCAGGAACGTTTTGGCAAATGTCTGAATCTTTATGGCTACAAAAATACTCACCATTTTGAATGAAAAAGGGCCCAGACCTGTCTCTGTTTACGCCCATGTTTGTTCGCATGGGTGTCATCTCCGTGTGCCTTAGCAGGTGTACCCTGCTGATTTGCAGAGTGAATGAGAACTAGTGTAATTACTGTTATTAGCTTCAAACACACAGGTTAATTACAGCTGGAAAGACACTCCTAGCTGTGGGGCTAGGAGTGTGCCCTAAAATGAGCTGTTCACTTTCATTAATTTTGACCACTGGCAGGCCTTCAGAGAAGTAGTCATTTTAATTCTTCAGCTTGGTCAGTGTTTTCACCCTGTATTATTTATTCATGGCAGTATGAAATGTGAATAAGACAGCAGTTTTAGGTTTTGTATTGCATTGCATGACTTCTTGGTGGTGCTGTGCTTTATGACAAAGGTACTAAATTTTTAAGAAGCAGCTACATCTAAGTCTCCATGTTATCTGCAGTACTGATGTGCACTGTGAGTTCCTGAGTTTGCCCAGAGTCACCTTTTTTTGTGTGTGTGTGTGTGTGTGTGTGTGTGTGTGTGTGTGTGTGTGTGTGTGTGTGTGTGTGTGTGTGTGTGAGATCATGTAATTAAATGATTAAGTATCAGTATTGTCTACACTCTCTTTGCGTGGGTCTCTGTGTGCAAGAAATCCCATAAAGCCCTGCTCTCCCCTCAGTCATGGCGGACTGCCCCCATACAATCGGCGTGGAATTCGGGACGCGAATAATCGAGGTGAGCGGGCAGAAGATTAAGCTGCAGATCTGGGACACGGCGGGGCAGGAGCGCTTCAGGGCGGTCACACGCAGCTACTACAGGGGTGCTGCCGGCGCCCTCATGGTGTACGACATCACTAGGTACGCCTCCCACTCTCCAGTCACCCTGCTCCTCCATTCCGTTAGCCCCAGCTGGGAAAGCGCTGTAGAACACTGGTTACCCAGTTTGTTGGGAGCAGAACCTAAGAAAAATGATGGGAGGTTTTCATTGCATCACCTGTACTAAGAGCAAGATTTTACTTCAGGGTTTTGGTTTTTTTTCCCCCCTTTAAGAGAGCAAATTAATACTCCTGATAGGGACTCCTGGAAAAAATGTTACACCTGGTAGTATTCCCTGTTCCTGCCTCTCATTTTCTCCCAGTTCCCTCAGAATGGAGAAATTTTATCAACTGTCTGCCAAGTCAGCACAACAACCCACCCGTCCCTGAAGAGGGATGGATTCTGAGAACAGTCCCAGAAATGCTCTGTAATACAGCTCTGAACATAAAGGTTTCATTTTACTTTGGTGGGAGGGCACGGTTCACACCACCCAACCTAACTCATCGTAACAATCTTTTATGTTATATAAAACAGCCAGTCATATTTATTGTTCTGTACAATAAATATTTTGTATTAGAACATGTTGCAGGATATGGTCAGTGAATAGTGGGTGTAGTATGTGCATTAATTTGTTACGCTTCACCAAAGATTTGCTAAAGCAGACATGAGTGTCAGGACAATGCCGTGATGGTTCAGCTGGAAGTCTAATGTGCCATCTGTCTGCTGCACTGCTAGTGTGCTTTGTCTAAATGAGTTCAGTCACGATGACTCTGACTCTCTCTCTCTCTCTCTCTCTCTCCCCCCCCCCCCCATTGTTTCCATGCAAGGAGAAGCACATACAACCACCTTAGCAGCTGGCTGACTGATGCAAGGAACCTCACAAACCCCAATACTGTGAGTGCCACTTTATACCTGACAGTGTGACTTTTGAAATTTTTATTTTTGTTTTTCTATTATTTTGCCGTGTTTGATTTCTTGGTTGTTTTGTTGTTGCTTTTACTGAGTCACAAACTGACTGTTTTTGCAGGTGATCATTCTCATAGGCAACAAAGCAGACCTGGAAGCTCAGCGAGATGTGACGTATGAAGAGGCCAAACAGTTTGCTGAGGAGAATGGTGAGATGGTCCATGGCAGTCTTGACTGTTACTAATTCAGAACAGAACTTGTCCATAAAATATATAGTGAAAAGTATGATTTGATAGGCTGCAGTTTCAGCAGGAAACCATCAGTCACAATGATTCAGACCAGCCTGTGGAATCGCTCTCGATTCACTGATGTCTATGCTTTTCTCTGCAGGATTGCTATTCCTGGAAGCAAGTGCAAAAACGTAAGTTAGCAATACTGTTGGTAATGGTGGTGTCCAATTCCTCAGGCTAAGCTCAGTCTGTGTTCGAATGTAACATGTCAAATGTAGGTGAAGTTGTATGGGGATTGCTAAACAGCTTGAAAACACAGGCTGCAGGATAGTCTATTGATTGGGCACCAGTCATATTGCCTCAGAACGACCCTTGCTGGTTGCTTTACTCATTGCTGTATCTGACAGAGGCGAGAACGTGGAGGATGCCTTCCTGGAGGCGGCGAAAAAAATCTACCAAAACATTCAGGATGGCAGCCTGGACCTAAACGCAGCAGAGTCTGGGGTTCAGCACAAGCCCACTGCGCCTCAGGGCGGCCGACTAACCAGCGAGCCACAGCCTCAGAGGGAAGGATGTGGCTGCTAATGACCAACACTACCGGCCTACTTTCCTTCATACCTACCTACTCCACCTGGCACCCACCCTGATCTTCTGCTCATTCTCCCCCTCCTCCATCACCCCATTCAGGCCTACATCCGTACTGCCCTGACCCACAGGGGGAGCATGAGCAATGGCTGACGACAGGAGAGAGCAACAGACACGACTGGCTGTTTGTCATCTCCTCCTTCTTTCATTGCTTACCTGTTTACCTGCCTTCCCCCCCCTCGTCTTCTCCCTTTCTCCTTTGAGCTGACTATAGCTGGCAATGTTAACTGTCACTGGATACATCAGGTGATACAGACCTGTTGAAGGAAAACCTGGGGTTACTGACTGAGAGCCGAACCGAGCAGGCTGGTGTTTTTTTTATTCATTCGTTGTACAGCTCACTAACACAATTCAAAGTTTATCCATAAGGAACTCAGAATCCAGGGCCTTGTAGAAAGAAGCACTGGGTGAATTGTTAATTATCAATGCTTGGTTCAGTTTAGAAAAGCTTTTTATTATTTAAGAAAACAGGATTCTACTGAGATCAGTAATGAAGTTTGGCTCTCAGAGCTGAGGGATAGAAATGACTGTAATGTCAGGTTTGATGCAGCCACAGGGAAATGTGGCTCACAGTAGTTCTGTGACTTAAGATTAAAGTCATTTGAATGGTGTCTGTAAGACACCAAGTGGTGGTTGAACGTGTATTGGTCAATGAGATTTCTGACCTTGGTCCATTCTGGCCATGGCCTTTAACTCACAGAGAGAACACCCAGTCAAAATCTTGGAACATTGCTTCCTAGTGCTGAACATACAACACTGAATCGTTAAGGAACAGCCACCACAAACATCAAATGCAGGTTCTATACAGACAGCACATGGAAAGGATTTGGGCGGAGGGGGAATTCTCATCATTGTAAATGTATATGGGTGGAGAGCAGGCATTTCACACTCATAATGTGTGCAATTTCTTTTTTGGGGCTAGAGGGGATGGGTCTTTTATCAGACATCTGTGACAATTTAAAAAAAGGCACCTCCCCTGACCCCCCCTTTAATTCCCCACCCCATCATTTCATTGCACCAATTCCCTCTCACTTACTTTCCTATTCAACCATATTGAGTAGAACTTCATCTGTCCTGACCAGCGGGTTTTTTTGTTGCCTTATTATATAACTAAATGTTAATATTACCATCACTGTTTAATCTTACTTTGCTGCACTTACTCAGCATACTGCAGACTGGATGTCTTTGTCAAAATAAAACATACTGTTTTACAATATTGCTACATTTTATTTTAGATCTTGACAGGAAAAAGCTTTGCATACTTTTGGCTGTAAATTTGACTGGCTGCTGTCATATAGGCTTGTATAGTAACACCACAGACCTCACCAGAACAGCTTACAAAGCAGTGCTAGGGATCTACTATATAATTTGATTCATGTATACGCTTTTCTTATTCAGCAGCTGTATATAAGGCTAAATATCTGTTGGTGGTGATGCAAAACAGGGCAGGGGATATTCAACAGCACTGGCTCTAATGTATAGCTAATATTTGTGAGTCACTGGTAACTCTTACCTAGGAAACTAACCTTTTCTTATTGAATGTCAGTGTGGACAGGCTCACTTTCTGGGCACTGGATGTTCTGTTAAAATTCCACATTGTACCTGTTTGCTGGCTACAAGTAGCAAACTCAAAGCAGGGACTGGTGCAGCACTTAAGTTTGCAACTTTACTTGTATGTGGCAAACAAAAAGAGCAAATGAAATCATAAGATCATCCTTTTATCAATGTCCTCAACTCTTACACCAGACGTTCTTCAGGGAGGATTTTGTTTGAAAGCTGAGGACTGAAAGTTTGGTATGCTGTAGGGGGAGTGAAGGTTTTAGGGTTTAGTCTTGTTTGTGCTCTGCCCATCTCTTTGCTGTCTGAATCGCCACTTCTGGCTGTGTGCTGATTTAAAACGTATGTATAAATTTATACATATGTATAAATTTTTGAAGGAGCTGTGCTAACAAAATGCGTTATTACGTGTATATGATTAAGATGTTGACATTTTGATTTTAATAATAATAAAATGTTCTAGACAGAAAATATTATATTGGATGTGACGAATACTTTGTGTTTTGTTTATAGAGGAGCAATTGGTGATCTGGTAGTATATTTTTAATTACAAGGGTGCAAGGTGAAAAATGATAATCATGAGTCTTCTCAAGTAGGTGAGGCACTCTGTAATAATCACTTTGTGATAATTCAAAAATGTAGGAAAATTCCTGGTTAGGAAAAAGTTCCTAAACACCAGGTGAAATACTGACGATGGAAAACAAACAAACAAAAAAAAACTGATGTTTCAAGTAGCAAAACTGCTTTATATTTTATGCAACAAATTGAACCATGGTTACAGGAAGAAAAAAGTGTGTATTTACAAAGACGAGCAAATTAGTGTACAAAACGGATGCTCGCATAGAAAGAGTAGTGGCATGATTTATGATTTAAAAAAAAAAAAAAAAAATCAACATCGGTAGTACCATGTTGACACATGTAGTTGGCTTCATCCTTAAGCATCGCAGTCAGAGGGCTAAGTGTTGCAAATGCTAACACTAATACTGTAAAACAACTGCATTTTAATTATACAAATAAAACAAGGAACATTTTAGCAAGAGTTTTTGACTTAGCAGTGAAGGTTCATTGGTTTGTTAAGTATACAATTTCTTAGCACTCAATGTGTCAGTCCTTGTTATAAGTCAAGTGATGGTGCCACTGAACCATAAGACTTGCAGCAAAAGATCTGAAGGGACATCCTTGATGTTAGTGATTCTAACCCTTTAAGTCTTTTGGCAGTTCTGAGAGTGGTGTGCAGAGTATTAGGAAATGACATCATTGAGTGGTATCTGACATTCTTTCACAATATAATATAAAATAAAACATTCAGATACATAGGTCCTCATGTTGCTGGTCTTGTGTACCAGTCCTTCTCCAGCTCCTGGAGACAGTAGTGTTCAGAATCAAACATCCATGTCCATTACTGTAGACAAATATATAACTTACAACGTTCAGTCAGTCTTTTTTCAGTCTGTTGCTGATTCTTGGTGACGCTTAAGGGCTACTCCATGTTGTTTAAGCAATAGCGTTTAAGGCACAATTGTTTAAAAGGCCAGCAGCACGGTGGAAAGAATTGTACTGATCTGGAACTTTTCATGACACAGTGATTGTATAATACTTAACTGGTCTCAGTATGAACAACCATTCCTCACATCATGGGACTATTAACGTCACACATGAAAAGGCAAGATGGTTTACAAGAATGGTTGCAACCACAAGAAAGAAATTATAGGCCAGCTGGGGAACAAAAGTCTAGAAGAAGGATACACGTTTCTGCCATGTGCAAGATCTTTGTACGTAGTAAAAGGTCCCCTAAAGGTGTATTTACCTTGGTTTCTATGCAATGGGAGCTGAAAGATATTGCATACAAGGTTTGACTTTTGAAACCTTCACAGCAACATGACAGAGGGCTATCTGGGGAAAAGTGTGAGGAGAAAAGGAACACGTATATGCAAAGTGGAATTCAGGATCCAACTGTTCTCAATTAACACTTGGTCTTGGCTCTTGCATCAGCAAACTGAATTGTATTTCAAGATTTTTTGATGATAAACCCTCAAGGCATGGTTTCTATGAATCTTTGCACAGTAACAAAACTTTGTCTCCTCCAGTATTTTGTGAAAAGATGCGTATTAATTTTGTTTAGGAAAAATGTATGTCTCAGCCATTCAGGAAAAATGTATGTCTCAGCCATTCAGAAAAAGCCACCCCCAACCCATCTAGTTTTACAAGATCATTATTCCGATTGTTGCCATGAAGAGTAGGGAAGAAGGAACAATGGCGGATTCAGGCTCTTCAGCTACCTCTGAACAATGTCACTGATCTCCTTGACAGAGGACAGGAGCTTGGTAAAGTCTTGTGGTGTGCTGGTGCCCCCAGTGGCTGTAGGGCAGATCTGCAGCTCCCTGAGGCTGCTTTCTAGCTTGTTGATGGCCTCACGAAAGGCAAACTTGTTTCTCATCTGCTGTATGGACTCTACGTAGCTTGCGCAGTACTTGGACAGGTCCTTGCCAGCTTCCAGGACTGCACTGTGGCTGCCTGTCTGCTCTGAGTTCCTGCTGATGGCAGTACGCAGGAGCTCAGTGCTCTCCAGAACCATCTCCCGTGTGATGGCTGAGCTGGAAAAACGCTCAGTTGGCTGACGTGTTTTTCGCAAGGAGCGCCGTGTAGTCATGAGAGGGATAAAAGCAGTAGCTGTGGCCTGATCACCAACAGGAGAGTTTGACCCAGCCACCAGTGATGGACTCGTGGGAGAACTGGAAGTGCCCTTTGATGGCTGTCCTTTTGAGGAACTGAGTTTTTTGGTGCCCTCATTTGGAGTTAGGAGAGGCCTTCCTTGTTCACTTGAGACAGGGCTTGAGGGGCTTGGATCAGGAGTGACTTTAACTTTAGTGTCAGAGGTTAGGTCTTGAGTGGGGCTTCTTGAACTTTTTCCAGATTTGACATTTGAAGGTGGCGGTGGAGGAGGAGTGGGCTTCGGTTTTGCGAACTTCCCCCTGTCCCTCTCTCGCTCCCTCTGAGCAGAGATTTCTAGAGGCTGTTTGTGCCTGCGTGCTCTGCACTCCTCCCCAGCAGCCCCAAGGGCAGGAAACACACTGGATTTGAGAAGCTCTGCCTGCAAGGCACTAGTTTTGGAGCCATCAGTCTGCCCTTGTGGCCGATGACTCAGCTTCGGGGTTAGTGTCTGTGGGCTTGACCTTGGACTAGACTCAGCATCCTTGAAAACCTCATCTGAAGCATCATCGGTCTTCCTGGGCAAGCGCGGAGGGGGAGTAAGGGTGCCACGACGTGGGACACACTCTGGTTTTAGCTCACTTGCCCTCTTGCGGGGCAGGGCAGGTTTGTCCCCAAAGGTGCCCGAGTCAAAGTGACGAGACTGCAGGTCACGGGGGAGCGTGACTGACTTCCACTCTATACGCTCAGACCCAAGGGGCATGCTGGAGGCTGATGATGACCTCAGGAAACGCTTAGAGTTGGATATGGTATCTTCCTCACATGGGAGTGTCGTGGCCATCTTCCCACTTGGAGTTGCTATTGTGCCCTTTTTTCGTGGATGTGGAGGGAAGATCTGACCAGGATACATGGGGGCCCCATTAGTGACACCCCCAGCACCATTATTATTGACACAAAAGAACTTTGACGGTTCTATGCCTTGAGCGGCATCTGAAAATGATGAGCCATTGTTGAAGTCATCCCTGGAGTCAGCTCCTAGTCCTCGGCGATCGGCATGCCCGTCCATTTCTCTAAAGGAGCTGCTACGTTTAGGAGGGGCAGGAGCCGTTTTCTTCTTCTTTTTGATCAAGTTGAAGGGGTTGAGACTGCTCTTGGACTTATCCTTGGGCAACAGCCGATCATCCTCATTCAGGTTGCCATCTACAAGAGGTCTCTCTTTTCGAGGAAGCATCGGGGACACAGCTACATCTGCCTCAACAGCATCTTGAAATAATACAAAAAAGACCAATATAACCACTCACTGGCTATTTCTAACTAATATATACTCCTGATCTATATTGTCAGAATACTCACCAGGGCTATCCCCATCTTTGTCCATGTTTCTACGTAGTGTCCTAGTTTTGGTGGGGAGCTCTGGGGCCTGCTGTATTGGGCCAAGTGTCAGCTTCTTACCCTTTTTCCCCAGTTCCTTCTCCACCTCTATCAGAGGGAAAACATTATCTTATTAGCCACACTGAGAAAAGCAAAAGCAAAGCGTGATCACTATGCAGACGATGTACCATCAGAAATGCTGGATTCTTGAAACATCGTTTCAAATGCTTGATGTGTCTCAGCAAAGGTTGGCCTATCTGCTGGGTTCCATCTCCAACCTATTGGACAAAAACCAGATTAGTCCAAAAGACCAGCAGCTTATGATCACATTCAAGTGTAGTAAGGCAAGCAAAAGTTGGAGGTCTGTATTAACTGCAGTGTCAGACCTATAATACTGTGCACAATCGCCTCAAAAATCTATAAGATACTAAATAACATAATTGCTACTTACAGGCTCTCATAAGTTCATAGACCTTCTCTGGGCATCCCTCAGGCCTGTCCATGCGATAGTCTTTTTCTAGTAGTTCATATACTTGAGACAAATCAATTCCAGGGTATGGGGACATCCCATAGGTCGCAATCTCCCATAACAGAACTCCAAAAGCTGAGGGACCAGCAGTAAAAACCACATTGTATAAAACATTTACAGTAAATACCTTACAGCATACTGCTATAAATTTCAATGTATCTAATAATTTCATCCACTCACCCCAAACATCTGACTTGATGGAGAATTTATTATATGCCAAGCTCTCTGGTGCAGTCCATTTGATAGGAAACTTGGCTCCTGCATGAGCTGTATATGTGTCCCCCGTCATCAAACGACTCAAACCAAAATCCGCCACCTTTACCAAGTGGTTCTCCCCAACCAAACAGTTGCGGGCAGCCAAATCTCTAGAGAAGGAATACAAAATTAAACCTGTTAACTTAAAATCAAGACCTCTATAAGAATCAAGTCTTTCAAACAGAAGTCACTGGATATTTTTACCTTAATTTAAAGGTAATTAAACATGGCTGAACAATAAATTATGGTGTTTATCACATTTTTAAAACTTGCTGCAGGTAGAGCACACTAGTGATGTTTATTGTGCTGCCCAAAATCTATAGTAAGCAAAACTAAAAAAAAAAAAAAAATCAGATCACATAGCCTAAAATCTAAAAGAATCATATGCATAAACATATTACCCAGCTAAGCAGGGTAATATGCACAATCTATTAAACACAAACCGCTGCTGCTCAGTGAGCTTTGGCAGAACTACATTTTAAAACTAAAGCTGCTTGTAATGTCTGTGATATTGAACTGGTCCGATTCACGGTCAGTATTCCCACATTCCCCTAACCTGTGGATGAAGTTCTTTTTCTCCAAGTACTCCATAGCAGAGGAGATCTGAGTGGCCATGTAGAGCAGCACCACAGCGCTCACCTCCTCGCGGTTACACTCGCGAAGATAGTCTAGCAGGTTACCATGGGTCATAAACTCAGTGATGATGTAGAAGGGAGGCTCCCGTGTGCAGACGCCTGAGATGAACACAGCAGTTAGTCTATAAAGGCTTGTGCTCATAAAACGTCTCAGAGTTGTCAACAAAAAAAAAAAAAGTAAATTATAAAAGGTCTTTAGGATTACAGACAACTTTCTTAAAGATGCCCCCTTTCATGACATTAGTCTAGCTGGTAAAGAAAGTATCCAAAACTAGCTTATTTTCAATGTTGAAGTCATGAAGGACCAAATCAAATGGCTCAGCACAAGACACTTAATTTCCCCCCCCAAAATTCACCCAATAGCTGGACCAGGTTTGGATGTTTGATTTCTTTCATGACTGCAGCCTCCTTTAGGAACTCTTCCACCTCCATTGTGTCCTCCTACACAGTACAGAAAAAAAGTCGAGGGAAGCATTACTCCTGCTCGGACAAGATGCAACACTAAGAATATCTTCAGTTTCTATGGGAACTGTTTGGTGTTGTTTTAGACATATTCCAGGCAAATGCTCTGAAAAACGCTGCTTCATATGACCATGCACATGTGTCATACGATCTGCACAGGCAAAAACTTTATACTATGTATATTCATTTGCAAAACAACTGAGGCTGACTGTTACTAACCTTTAGTGTTTTCACAGCTACAGTGAGGTTGTACTTCTTCCAGACTCCCTCGTACACCTCTCCATACTGGCCTCCACCTAGCTTGTGTTTCATAGTAATGTCTGTACGCTCCATCTCCCACTTGTCATAGTTAGGCGAAACCCCATAGATGGTGGGCTTGTTGCGTTTGGGTGCAGGATAGTGTAGTGTCGTGATGAGACCATCCGCCACTGTGGAATGGTGATGCACCAATTCGGCCAGCGTATTGAAGCGGCTCTCAGAGGACACGTACAGCTGCGTGGGTAAGAAACCGTGCAAATTAGGTAAATCAGGCAGCCTTCTAATTTGTGTAGAGTACAAACACTGATAAAACAATTAGTGGAGCATGAGCAATGCTATGGCATTCTAATGATCTTCCCACAATGGCCATCAAAGATTTGTAAAAGCATGCAGCATAGCACACTGAAGAAGGTACAGCCCACTGAGCGGTGCTATGGCTCCCCTGTGCCAAAGATGTAAATGAAAAAGAGAAGGTGGTCAAGTTTCCTGAATTATGACCGTTAGTCTGAACTTCAGAAAGCTGACCGAAGTGGTCGAGTTTTTGGATAAGGCATCCTGTAATATTTTATAAGATGGTAGAATGTGGTGCAACTTTAAATGATCAAACTGGCATGAAGTGTAAGGCATAAAGAATGCCAGCACTCATCAAAATGAGTGATATACTGCTGACAATTATTATCCAACTTTAACAAAAAGCTTGGTAATAAAGTGACATCAGCAAGATGGTGGAATGTCTGAAATGAGGTAATCATAGCTGGATGACCTATAAAAGCCACAGGAGTATGGAATCCAATAAATCAGAGTAATCTGGACTATTCAGACTACCACTGCATTAATCACCCAGTCAACCTGTGTTTTGTGGTCAAAGAGAGATTAAGATTAATTGAAAGCGGGTGACTGCTTAAAGCCTGGCTTGGTGCTAGGGGATTCGCAGTCTGGGACAGACAGGGGGATGGGGGTTGGGGAGGTATGTGGAAGGAGCGTGGTGCTTGCCGCGAGAATTCCTGTCATTACTATCGTTCCACAAGCTCACCTCACAAGTGCGCTGAGGAATGCGGAGCTCCAATAGACAAGATGCACTCTGGCGTGGGGGGGCGGTGATTAAAACACTGCTCTAGAATCAGTCTGCCTTGTATAATGGGCCAAAGGCGTTTGCTTGCAGTGGCTGGTTTGGTGTGTGTGGGTTGAGGGTATATGATGCTTAGTGCTTACAGGCGAAGTATTGATCAAACTTCAACTGGTTCTCTTTATAGAGTGCCTCATGCTAGAAACATCTGGAGCTGTAACATTAATGAGGAACTGCACGGTTGTTTTTGGACTTGTCTTGGACTGTGGTACAATGATGAGCCTTTGTGTGTGTCTGGAAAAATGGCGATGGAGATAGCCAAGTTGATCTTCTGAATCAATCAGGTAACAAAATGTATGCTGCCCAACCTTAACCTCTTCCTACCTAAACCCACTGCTATATTTTTCTAAGTTTTATTTATTATGCTACCATTTGAGATGTCAAGTCTCAGTAGTTATGGTGCAATTAGGAAAATAACAGCTTCCATCAACCCTACAATAAATTTTATAATTTTCCAAATTGCCCTGGCCTAGAATGCTGAAGAACCAGGAACATGCCAGCATTTTATTTGTAGTTCCCTATAGGCACCATCATCAGGACAATAAACGTCTACAGTTACAGTTCTCCTCATGAGCCAGTGTTTAATCTCGTTTTGTTGGGGGAGTGTTTTTTGATGCATGTAGCGGTGTGTGTGGGCTCACCTTGCCGTCGGAGGCCGTGTTGATGCGGTAGTGGTAGACGCGGCCCTCGTAGCGCAGCGAGATAGACCTTTGGCCCGGGCTGCTCTCGCTCTCACGCACCAGGAAGCTGCCGTTGATGCCGCTGCTGAGCAGGTACTCAGCGGCATTGCGCGACACGGGCCCGTGGTACCAGCTGTGCTTCTCCAGGCTGTTGACGGGTGTGATGTAGTTGCTGGGCACCCAGCCCTGGCCGTTCTTGGTCTGCGCCTCGCACCACTCCCCATTGTGGTTGTAGCCGAGCACGCGCAGCTTCTCCCCTATGAGGCCGGAGCATGGCAGTTATCACGTGCCGCTATGAGCAGTGCGTCTCCTCCTGTCAGATGGCGCCAATGCCAAGGCTTTCTTATATGCTGAGACTCTTCAACAGGGGGTTATGCATGTCTTATGCATTTGTTTATGGACATTGTTTATGGTCTTATACACTGTTAAATGCAGACCTTTATATTATGTAAATATTTTTAGAATCATGATACTTTAAATTTATATTTTGGTTTGTTTTTTTTATAAGCGAGTTTCAAACATGCCAGAAGATAACACTTCGACCACAAACTAGTTGTAAACAAATTATACTGACATTATTAAATATACACACAAACAACTTTATTAGAAATACCCACTTTGTAAGTACAACTAATAAGTGTAAGGTTAGAGACTACATTGCAATTGTGGCTATATATAGCTTGGTTTGACCATCCTTTGACCCTCCTTTAATGGTCAGTGTCTCATCATAGGACCACTGTTATCTGGACATTTTCAAGGTGGCAGACACGTCTCAACACAGCAGTGACACTGCTGGGGTAAACGGGTCATTGCTAAATTGGGCATAGCATCAGATGGGCTATAGTTTTTTTATTGGGCACCCCTACAAGGCAGATGTTTGTAGAAAAAAAAGTGGTCTGTGAGTACAGATTAAACACTACTAAATATTTTTAACACAACCAGATGCAGTATTATTAGTGATAGAAATAATTGGAGATAAATAAGCTCCAGCAGACAGAGACAGAAAGTGAAGGAATATTAAAAAAAAACAAAAACAACAAAAAAAAACTGGTGAAAGTCCATTCAGTCAGCTCAAGGCCTTCCTGATATAATTATCAAACAAAGGGTAGATACACTGTTGAGTCACATAAAAACATCCGGACATGACCTAAACCAGAGCCATGGTGAGTAAACAGCTTGGTAGGGCTATGACTCTAGAACACCAGAATCTGCTCAATTGCGTCATGACAGCCCAGGTTTTCCATGTGTCAGTACAAGGTTACTGCGGTTAGCAACTCATTTGTTGGTAAAATGGGGCTGAGAGCTTTTTAAATCCTATGAAACTGCTGTCTTGCTTTCGGCAATAAGCAAAGGATTATAACTTACAGAATTTAGTTATGCACTGACAATTCTACTGATTGTGTAAATTTGAAATCTAACAAAGTGTACTGAATAACATATGATCTCTCCATAATATGAAGAGCTTCAACTGGACTGGCCACAGCTGCAGCGATCATTTTGTTTTTCAACAAGCTGAGTGGAAAGAACTCCCATGCTGGACGAGATAAAGGGAATGTGAGGGGGACAGGGAATATGAGGCAAATATGTGGATTTCCAGGCAGCGGCATCACCCTGCTCCCATGAGAGGACACACAAGACCCCTCAACCCCAACACCATACCAGCAGTCTAATGGCCCCATTATACTGCTCTGACATCAACACTGCTATGTGTTTTATGGTGGTTGTAGGTTGGATTTCAGTAAGGGAAGTGTGTGTGTGTGTGTGTGTGTGTGTGTGTGTTTATAGGGAAGGTTTACTGAAAGCCAAAGAGGACAAGGCACGTTCCCTTTGGCTAAGTGGCATTTTAATCAGTTCTGTACGTGGGCAGTGGAGTGTAAATGATCACTAAGAAAAATATGCTCACAGTGGGGATAAGCTTAAAACAGGTCATTTATTCTCTTTATTTGATTGATATTTATTATTGTTAATGATTACTTGTAATGACTACTAACATGTCCTCTCTATTGCTTTGCCAACAGGAGGCATTCAAAGTTTCCACTTCTTTATGGGGCACAGATTCGCTTCTGAGAAATCGCTGAGAAAAACAAACTTGACTCATCGCTGGCAATGTAAACTGATCTCACTACTTATTAACTTATTGGCTACAGGGAAAAAAGGTTAGAAAAAAACAGGATGATAAACGACAGCACAGTATGCTGCCTTACCTTTAGTTATGCTGAGAGTGTTGTCACCACTCGCCACAAAGTCATACAGTGCTACGAACAGGTTGGGGTCATTTTCACTGGGCCCCGCCAAAAGGTTCTCTTTGGAGTTCCATCGTGCAGCCTCAGACAGACCAGGGGGCTCGAAGTCCGGCCGCTGAAGAGCTTCTGGAAGATGCGGCAGACAAAAGTCAATTAGTGGCAGTGACTACAAACAAGCATGTAACTAATAGTACAGGAGTCCCCGGAGCAGTCACCCAAGGGAGTGATGCACTACAAATAACAGTTCGGTACAGTGTCTGATGATCATTCAGCATATTTGATTTTTGAAGACCTATAAAACACATTACATAAATGATTAGTAGAAAATTAGATTAGGAAGGACTGTGGCCTTCAGGCTAGCTGTGTACAAGTGAATAGCAAATCCAGTTAAAATAAATGCACTTCGGCCATCCTATACATAGAAGTTCTAAAAAGTTTCTTAACCTTGTCCACACTGACATGTCCACAACCCTAACATCACTCATGTGTTCTATTGATCTCCCTGATTGGCTAAAATTCCTTTATGCAAAAAAAACCCCAAAAAACACAGCCTACTGCGATTAACATTATACCCAAACAACTCAGCTGTCCCTTACATGGGTCCTGTCACCTTTTGATTCTCTGCCACGCACAAGACACAAACACACATGCACACAAGCTCACACACTTTCAGAACAAAGGTTTAGTCTGTGCCATCAAAATGAAAATTCTCTGCTCAGGTTTCAAGCATCAGTAAATACTCCCTGACAGTTTAATATAGCTGATGGACTGTTGATAGGCCATCAATAAGTACTAAAACTATTAAAAGGTTGCTTTTAACTTTATACCAGCATGGGAATAATCAAGGAGATAATGGTAACAGGTGACCTGCAAGAAGATCTGCATTTTATTCTCAAAGTTTGTCAGCTCCAGACATAAAGTGTGTTAAGTGAAGAGTATCACGCATCTTAAACCACAGTTTTATTTGTAAAATGACACTTAATGGAGGTGCGCAGTCTGGCAGGAAAATGAGCCAGTGACAGAGGGGGATAAACAAACGAGGGGGAACTGGCTGTTGTTCCCCTGGTAGGCAAGAGTGGGAGGGAGGAGGACAGCAGGGGACTGGACCAGCTCATCTGATCTCAGGCCCTCGCCCGTCGTCCCAGCACAGCACAGCACAGCTCAGCTCAGACCAGGCCCTCGCCCGTCGTCCCAGCACAGCACGGCTCAGCTCAGCTCAGACCAGGCCCTCGCCCGTCGTCCCAGCACAGCACGGCACAGCTCAGACCAGAACAGACCAGGCCCTCGCCCGTCGTCCCAGCACAGCACAGCACAGCTCAGCTCAGCTCAGCTCAGACCAGGCCCTCGCCCGTCGTCCCAGCACAGCACAGCTCAGCTCAGCTCAGACCAGGCCCTCGCCCGTCGTCCCAGCACAGCACAGCTCAGCTCAGCTCAGACCAGGCCCTCGCCCGTCGTCCCAGCACAGCACAGCACAGCTCAGACCAGAACAGACCAGGCCCTCGCCCGTCGTCCCAGCACAGCACAGCACAGCTCAGACCAGAACAGACCAGGCCCTCGCCCGTCGTCCCAGCACAGCACAGCACAGCTCAGACCAGAACAGACCAGGCCCTCGTCCGTCGTCCCAGCGCAGCTCATCTCATCTCATCTCAGGCCCTCGCCCGTCGTCCCAGCGCAGCTCATCTCAAACCCTCGTCCGTCGTCCCAGCGCAGCTCATCTCAAACCCTCGTCCGTCGTCCCAGCGCAGCTCATCTCAAACCCTCGTCCGTCGTCCCAGCGCAGCTCATCTCAAACCCTCGTCCGTCGTCCCAGCGCAGCTCATCTCAAACCCTCGTCCGTCGTCCCAGCGCAGCTCATCTCAAACCCTCGTCCGTCGTCCCAGCGCAGCTCATCTCAAACCCTCGTCCGTCGTCCCAGCGCAGCTCATCTCAAACCCTCGTCCGTCGTCCCAGCGCAGCTCATCTCAAACCCTCGTCCGTCGTCCCAGCGCAGCTCATCTCAAACCCTCGTCCGTCGTCCCAGCGCAGCTCATCTCAAACCCTCGTCCGTCGTCCCAGCGCAGCTCATCTCAAACCCTCGTCCGTCGTCCCAGCGCAGCTCATCTCAAACCCTCGTCCGTCGTCCCAGCGCAGCTCATCTCAAACCCTCGTCCGTCGTCCCAGCGCAGCTCATCTCAAACCCTCGTCCGTCGTCCCAGCGCAGCTCATCTCAAACCCTCGTCCGTCGTCCCAGCGCAGCTCATCTCAAACCCTCGTCCGTCGTCCCAGCGCAGCTCATCTCAAACCCCCGTCCGTCGTCCCAGCGCAGCTCATCTCAAACCCTCGTCCATCGTCCCAGCGCAGCTCATCTCAAACCCTAGTCTCTTGCACTTTGTCTCACAGAGAATTACATTTTTGGTGGAGGGGTTACTAGCCCTAGCTTGAAAGAAAGCAGACTTCGAGACAGATATAAGCATAAGAACAGGGTATATGTTTTCTACCAGATAAAGGGTGATTTGTATTATTCAGGTATTTTCAGAATGTGAGCATTTACAGCATTAATTATTGTTTATACAGACTCATTATTCCTGCTTTAACCATTTGTTATGTAGCTATTATTACAATCTAAGCTAAGATACAACACAAAACATGCACTTTGACATATCAGAATGTTTTGAAGTGTCTCATTTACCACAGAACAACTGTTACATTGCTAAATATTGCTCTATTATTAAAAGGTTCAGGAAGCCCAGATATGAAAGTTTGAAAATCTTTTTCTCTTTTCAATCACACCCCCGTGGACTATACAAAGCACAGAGAATAAAAGGGAGCATGAAGAGAAGTAGTATAAAAGAACAAAGAACACTTCTAGGGCTCCACATGTGACCACAATCTTCTACCATGAAGACAATTTTAAAAAAGTCCCCCTAAAACACGATCCTCTGCAAGCAGTCAGGCGAGAGTCAGGTTTCCTCGTATTCTCTCCTCCCTCACTTCTTTTCCTCCCTTTCTTCTGCTGCGAGTCAGAGTGTCTGGCTTTCCTCTCCCTCTTGCTCCCCCCTCTTCCACTTTCCAAATGGCCAGGCAGGGAAGAGGGTTTGGAGGCCTCGAGGTGAAGGCATTGAACCCTGTGATTTTCAGAAGACTACCACCCCAAGTTCCCTCCACTGCCTGATCTCTTGGCTCTTGTTCTCACTACCATCCTCTGTAATTGAAATTCTTCCCAAAGTGCAACCCCTGCCCAATCCCCCCCCCCCCCCGAAACACACACACACAGCCATGCTAACTTTCCGCAGCTGCTGCGACGCAATCCCAAATTCTTACCTTCGAAGTAACAGCTGGAGGAAGAAGAGAGGCCTTTTTTAGATTTACAGCCCACCAATTTCAAACAGATCTCCAACATTTTCATTGGCTTCCACTTCCACTTTGAAGAATAGGCTTTCCTACTTATCTATCCTTGTATCCGTTATCCAAAAGTTCATTATCTTAAACTTGTAAAAACAAAGAAATAATTTTTTTTTTTATCCAAAAAAGAAAACAATTTTTTTTAAATGTTGATCAAAAACGTAGTAAGTAAAGAAATATACAACCACAGAAATCAGTGATGAAAAGAAAAGGCTGAAATCCACATCTCAAAATCCATACCCTTCACTTTATGACTTTTCGGATCTGTACTACTGAGCATTCAGCGCGAGAGGCTCCATTTTTGTAGCCCGGTCCAGTTTGGCTTGATTTCCCTTCTCTCGCTAGAACAAAAATACACATCCAGATGAGGACAACTCGATTTGGTCAAGCATCGAATCTACCAGCGCGACAAAGAAGTGCTCTCTTAGTGCTGCCATTGTACTGTCTCGTCGCCCGCCAGCGCGAGAGCAGGAGAAGTGTAGTGCTCGTGCTGCTCTGTGCCAACAAAGGACCTCTTTCTTTCGCAGGCTGGAGGACTGAATGACATCAGCTGCATGGGCCCTCCCACCTCCCCCGAAACACACATCCAAACACAACCACGCACACACACACACACGGACACCAAGACACACTGCTGAAATGTCGCCACAAGTCAGTCTTAGGGAAATTATATGCTGTGTGAAGGCAAGCACTGGAATCTGCCCCTGTCGTTCTGCTGGAGAGTCACAAGGCACTTTTTGGAAGGCCCCTCCCCCCACAACCCCCAGATCCACATTTTTTCTCTCCTCTCCTTCAGTCACCAGTCCATTCTTCCTCTATTAGAAAATGTTTAGAGCGTTAAAAAAAATAAATAAATAAAAAAATTAAAAAAAAGGTATAGCTGGATAGTGCTGTTTGAGTGTGATGACTAACATTCTTCTTTTGGTTTTGTTTCAAGAACTGGTCTGTCCAGGCAACAGCCCATTCAGAACCTTAAAGACTTGGGTTAAATTGCACGAATAAAGAAAACTGAGTATAAACTACATGCATGCTGGAGTTTGTCACTTTCAGACAGATCGTATTTGTCGTCACTTAGCTAGAATACATTCCCCGTCACAGTAATTAATTGGACCTCACGTTAAGATGAAGTTAATGGATATACTTGGGTGGGGTTTTACTTTTTCATTTGTTTCTGTCTCTTTTCCACTCAGACAAAAAGTTTGATATGTAACAGCTTTGTATTCTCCTTAACTCTATAGTACCAGTTTGGTGCTGGTCCCAAGATCTGTTCTACTTGGCTAAACAATATTTTCACAATTCTCATGCAGCCATCTCTCCTACCTTTACATTACAGTCATTTCTGTTAATACGTTGTCTATGTTTAAACAGAAAATTCTGCTTGTTTGCCTTGTGATAATATTTAGGGCTAGTGGATGACATAAAACATTGAACAGATAAAGCAAGTGAGCAAAGCCAGTGCTTATCAGAAGGTGTTTGACTGTCACAAGTGCTTTATTTTTGGATATTTACTGTTTTCAGTCACAGAATTTTTTGTGAAAAATAATCTCGGGTTTGAAAAATCAAGGCATCAACCAAACCCAAAAAACTCTCATTCAAAGCCTAAGCTAACTGAGGTGCAGCTTGTAGCTGATGATTTCAATGCTACAAATCTTCCTCCATGAGAATGTGGAAAAGGAGCATTAGTGTTTCTCTGGGACTGTCTCTGGCGCTGACATCACCGGCCCCTACACCAGTCCACTGGTGTCTCCAGACAGGCGGGAACCCAGGCTGTTCTGATGCCCAGAGGCACACAGGCCAGTTAATGCATTCCCTTGACTTTCCAGTCATGAGGGAGCTAAAATGACTTAAATTATGACAATGATAATAACACAGTTCACCTTTTCTAGTCTAGCCAATGGAATGAGAATGGAACTGGGGTGTAAAATGAGCCATACCACCTAGTCTGCAACAAGGGCTGGGTGGCATTCCAGTTCTCCTGCTTCATTAACAACAGAACTGACCTCTGCTCAAAAAGCAGCTGCATTTTACATACCAAAAAGGGTCAGTCAATCTAAGCACTAAAATAATTAAAATGTATGCAATTTTTTGAGGATTAAAAATTAATTCTTTTGTTAATGAATTACTGCCTCTGCTTCAGAAAGAAACATTTAATAAAACGATTAACCCATCTCCCTCGAAGACTTCAGCGTAAAGTTCTCCTGGACTCCAGAACATGTGCGTCATGCACGGCATTCCACAGATGTAGCATTCCTAAACATTTTGTGCTAACATTATGTGGCACTTCTGACTTCACAGTATTATAAATTATCGATATAAAAAAATTGTTTGCAGAAGGTTTGCATCATCGGTGTTACTGGCTGTTAGCTGTTGTTGCCCTACATTCAACATCCCAACCACCGACAAGAAATGTCGACCGCCGAGAGCCTATACTTGTCCACAAAGCAAAGTGAGCAGGGAGAGGCGAAGTTCTGAAAGACGAGGAGGGAGTCTGGAGAAGGAGAAACATGAAGCACATTGTTCAGTGATGAGCTCATAGGAGAATCACTCCAATGCGATTTATATAATCCCAGTCTCAGTATGTTAACAGTTAGCTGACGTACACGGTATGGTTCCCCAACCCACCCCCCCTTTTCACTCCTTCAGCTTGCTTCTTTTTCCAAACCCTAGGGCACAAGAGAATGAAGGTGCACATATTGCTCACTTACTAGCCCTACAAAATTCGATGGTCCCTTAAAAGAGCTTTTAAACATGGACCATTTTGCCAAATTGGAACCATTACAGGGTTTCAACATGGGCTTGCAGCAACACCGGGCTTAATGGAGAGGGAATGTGAGCCTGGTACAGGGAGCCTCTGGGACATCAGAGTACAACTGACACTCTCTTGCATGCATGCGCGCGCACACACAATGTATATATAAAAAATAAAATTAATATACAGTCCACACACATTTTCTCCTTAAAAAACAAATGCCACACCACTTTAATGTCAGAAATGTCAACCAGCCTCAACTCTGACACTCAGTTTACCCAGTTTGGTCAAAGAAAGTATTGACTCAGGCATTCTAATGTGATGCAGAGGACCAGCTGTGTTAATACTCACCAACCTGTGCACTAGGTGATCCTCATCAACTCATTCCACTAGCACAACCGCTTACAGGTCATGAGTCTCAGACACCCAGCAACCAGCCTTGCTATTTGACAGTGTTTATCCTGGGTCCTTTGTAGAATTCCGTCTGGGGCCTTGCTGACCTGGGTTAAGCTTGCCTTCTCTCACTCCAGATCCTCACTAGACTGATGCTGGGCATTAAATGATTTAGAGCTCCGACAGTAGTGGGTAAAGCATTTCATAAATGCTACAATTTCTCTCTCTCTCACACACACACACACAAATATTCCGCAAGTTAAAATCACTAGCGGTTCTCTTCTCAATTCAGAAATCAGCTGCACATTATACACACACACACACACACACACACAAAAAAAAAACACCACCTAAAAGATGTCAGCAGCAGGGCTTGGCATTCAATAACGCTCAGCTGATAAGAAATGGCAGGAAAATATGAAGTAAACTAGATATCAGTTTTAGCTCAGATTCATTGGAGAAACAAATACCTACATACATTAAGTAACAGTACCCTAATTAAGACAAGGACGGATAGTTTGCCCACCTAATCTGCCCATAAAATACATCGCAAAGCCAAAAAAAAATATTACATTACATACATCCAGCAGAGTCCTACTTGAAGACATTAGCTTTCTGCAATAAATGAACATTGTGATGGAAAAAAAAATCCATCTAAAAAGAGCAGTACTCCATATGATAAGCATAATTATGACAGGACTGAACTGTTCAATGAATTTAATTTGAAATAAAATGGCATTGCTAGACAACCTGTCAAGTCTTAACATTTCTTTACGGCATTTGCTGGCTAGTTACACGAGGGTGCCCAGGGCAAGAATTTCTTATCAAAGCAGCTGCACCAACAGCTCAAGGCTAACAAAACGCTATCTAGGAAAGCCAGGAATTAAAGCTGCAGCTGGCTAATCGTCATTTGGGAGTAAACTTGTGTCACCTAGCAACGGAAAAGAATCATCCAAGCACCTTGATAAGGCCTCTAAGACATGCATCAAGCTTTCCCAGAGTCTGGAAGCAATACCAGAACTTAACAACTGTTTATGTAACCATTATCGGTTTGCCAAGTTTGAAGTTTGCAGAGTATGTTAACCATTTATTCAAGCTGAATCCTGAATAGCTAATGAAACTGGACAAAACCACTATGTTCAGCTAAACATAATGAATAAACAGTTTACTAATAATGAATAAACAGTTTACTTCATGTTTAACATGCAGCCTTTTTTAGCTTCAGTAAAAGTTAATGCCGTAATGGTATCAATTTCTTTAAAAATCATACCATTTAATATTGTTTTTGGTAATGTTTATATTGAACAATTTTTCAATTACTTTGAAATTTAACAATATCAAGCAGAATGCATTAAAGGCCAAATGTAAGACTTTCTTGTTGACACGTCCCCTAGAAACATGCCTGTGCTTCCCCAGTCCAGTTAACTTCCTGTCACCACTGATAGGACTGCAAAGGACGGAGACGGCTACGCTCCTCTATTGGTGGAGGAGACGGCTACGCTCCTCTATTGGTGGAGGAGACGGCTACGCTCCTCTATTGGTGGAGGAGACGGCTACGCTTCTCTATTGGTGGTGGCCAAGGCTGGGATGTCCTGGAAGAGGCAGCTCAGGCCAGAGGAGCAGAGGGAGGTGTCAGATTTCCCTCCCTTTCATCTCTGGGTTAAATGGCTCCAGCAGAAGCCCAGCAACTTTGCCTGGAACAGGCTACAGTGGGAATTAGCATTATCGACGCAGAAGCCAGTGTGAATTTCAGTTAACATCTATACACCATTTCCTACTTAAATGCACATATCTGTTTAGAGCATGGTCCTATTATATGAAAAATATGTTTATTTTGTAATGTTTCTATGGCAACTGTGTCTGTGGTGTGGTTCCATGGTCATGCTAGTATGGATGTGTGAATAAACGTCAAGAGTCCAGCTACTGAACTGGAGTGTCTAAGATCAGTTGGTGTATTTACAACACACCCTGACTGAAGTACTATGATTTGCTTGAACACTAATCCAAACAAGTTTTCATGACTCGGATGCAGGCAGTCAGTGGTGGAGAGAATGCAAATGAACACAGAAGGTAGTTCAAGAGAAAACAATCACAGCCTCTAAGAGCAGGAAGCCTATAGAGGCCAATCAGAAATGCCAATATTGCTGTATTCCTTACTAATGAATGCTACACATAAGCACAAAATGCACATACCACCAACCAAGTTTTTATGGAGGAGGCAGTAGAAATACTTAAACAAGCAAAGTAACAATAAAGCAACATGCAACAAAAATCGGATGGATGGATGGATAATCCATAAATTGAAAGCAGATTTACAAAACATTCGTCAACCGCAGTGTTCCAAAAGGATCGAGCATTAACTAGCTGTGACTAGACGGAATTTATCACAGGCTGGAATTCGCATCACAGGTAAGAGTTGAGTTGGTTTAAAGTCTGACCTAAAAGCTGTGCTGCCGAGTGGCACAGAGGAACCGGACAGTGAATTCCTCTGTCTGTGCATGAGTGGTGACATGCAAACACACCCCTATATGGAGGCTGTAATCTACAAAAGAAGATTTAAAACTGATGCACGTTTAGGTGACACTTCCTTTGCATGCACTGTTACCACCATGATAAATCTGCATGGAACCTAAACACAGCTCTGATGCCTTCAGAAGCCCGCTGATCCTGTTACACACTCTTGAGTATGCTGGTCTGGATTAACGTGATGAAGTCAGAGACCTGCCCCATCACCATGTCACGTGTCAGAGAGCTGGCTTTTTGGTCTGGTGGTCTGAGCCTCCTGTCAGACCTGGGTTCAAGTCCCAGGTAGGGTTGCTGCCTTCAGCCTTCATTACATGCACAGGCCTACAGAATGTTATAATAAACTATATCAGATTACCAAATAAAGGATACATCATGAATGGCAAATGCAAACAGATATGCAGATATGTTGTGATCACACTAGGAAAACACTAGGCGGTAAAGCCCAATGTTTCCTTTGATAAACAAACAAACGGCAAATTCTTTACACACAACTATGCATATGGCTATAACGGCTAGAGACACACACACAGACACACAGAGAGACTTTAGAAGAATGCATAGGTCGTCACATTCCTGACTCCACTGGTGTGTCTTGCCCCATATTCATCTATGCCTTCAAGACATGCAGTATTACTCTAGCGCCTGCACTTCTGCACAGAAAAAAGTGGATCCTTCTAAACGGGCATATTGATTCTAGAGGGTCACATTAAGATGAGACATTAAAGTCCACATTCATTAGTTTACCAAACTTTGCCATCACTCACTAGGGTTAATATGTACGGTTTTCTTAAACCACAGATATCAGGTTTTAATGAAAACAAGTGAACTACTTCCTCAGTTCAGTGCATATTGAAAAATGCATTTCAATACTAAAAGATATAATCTTGCGGCTCTCAAACATCTCAAACAACCAAAAATGTATTCTTTCAGTGGCTGCATAGTGCACTAGGACAATGTGAACATTTCAGGGAATAAGTGCCCTGTAATTTAACAACACACGAGACACGGTGTGCGGTAACCTCTTTAGAAGAGGGGATTATGGTCAGTCAGTGAGCACCAGGTTCAAACTCACATTCTTGGCCCCAATTCAATCTAGGGAAACCTAATAAAAATATGATGGCAAGAGAATATTCTAATGAAAAGTAAGCTCAGCAAAACTGACAGCATTTGGAGTACGTGACCCCAGGAGCTGAGCAGATCTGGGATTATGGGGTCAGGCTCGTGAGGTCATGAAATGCATACAAGGGTGATGCGAGTGCCTCAGGGTTCCATGTTCTGAACACCTGCTTGTGTCCGTCCTTGGCAGAACTTGTGCACAAGCGTCACAGGTTACACCAGCAACTGTTCCATACTCCAGTAAAAACTGGAGACAAACAGGAAAACATGACAACCCCATAAAGGATGTATTCACAAAATGTACTGAAGCTAGAAGCCCCACATCACACTCCCTAGTCAATAAGACTGATGGGGAGCATTTCTAAAGCACTGTCATCAGCCTATATGACATGCGTTTCAGAGGGAAAGCCCCAGAACTTAAGAGGCCACACATACTACCGTTAACCAGAATGCAGGGGACACCCAGTGCAATATCCACCTTCTGGACTTCCCCACTCTCTCGTTTTTCTACGAGAAGCACATATACACACATATATATCCCAACAGCATTTCCACAAGACAAAGGAATCCATGACGACATGCTCCAGTCGAGCATGTATCCAGTGTCAGCAGGAGAAGCCGTGCAGCCGGGGCTGTAGCGACAGTGATGCGGTCAAGGCCGGGGAGGAGACGTTGCTGGTTCAAGACGAGCGGCAAATCGTACCAGGAGGCGGCTGCTTCTCAAGCCACCTTCTCAACTCTTGCCTTTGAGACCCGAAGGAATCATGGGGGAGCTTTTGTGTCTAGACTGTGCAGATTCCACAAGTCCCAGCCAAAAACAAAACAAAACAAAACAAAAAATGAGGGGGTGGGGGGTGGAATCAAACACGCCAGGGTCCACTTCACCACAGCCCATACGTGTTCAGCACAGCTGTTGGGTCTACAGGAGAATCTGCGCAAAGATTCATACACAAAGCTAAGTGCAGATACAACACCTCGACAGCCCAAACCAGGCAGACAGAGAGAGAGGTAATACTCTGCTTACAGGCATGAATGAAAATCCAAGTTCAGGTGAGGAAGTGGCCATCATCGTGATGTGGCTGCTTACTTGACAGGGATATTAAGAATGATGGACTGCCCTCTGCTGCCAATTAGCAAGCAGTCTGTGCTGTACAGGACTGAAAGGCCACGACTGGTGCAGTAAACCTTGTGGATTTCACTCCACAACAGCTTGAGTGGATTTTCAACACAAGAGTCACAACATTACTGCATTTGAAGCAAACCAGGCAAGCCTCTTGGCCATAAACGAAGTTCTTTTATAGGTACAAAAATGTCTCAGGAGCTTAGCAACAACCAGATAGCACACAAATATGAAAAAATATGGAGAAGGAAAAAAAAAAAAAAGTCTTGCTGCAAATCTCCAGACCCTACACCATCTTAGCACTTGAGTAAGTAAATTGTGCACAAAAGTGCAGTATGACAGGTCTTTGCTTGCCCTGTAGAAGAGCGTGTGGAGTCTTAACCTGCTTGGTGAGAAGCAGCCAGAGGCAGCTCCGTAACGGCACTCAGGATCCCCATGCTGACATGACCCCACTCTCACTGTGTGACTCATATCCCCTCATCCGGCTGAGTTCAGGAGAGCACCACAAAAAACACACACACAGCAAAAATAATCCTACCATTGATCCTCTCTCAAGTTTACAAGGTCTGATCCTTCTCTGCTCATTGGCTGCTGGCAGGTTTGCTGTTTTTCTCTCTTTTCCTCTCCCCCCCCCCCTATTTTTTTTTAAATCAGCCTCCTGTTGCGCAAGAAGGCTCGCCGCAATCCAAGAATCTGAGATCTCTCTGCCCGCCATGACAATGGTCATGTTATGGAGAGGAACTGCCGAGGACAGCCGAGTGTGAGCAAAAGGGGATGCAGAAGTGCCCTTACCGTCACTCGCCCACACATCCAGGTCATGGCTACATGAGGCTGCGAGTTCTAAAGCAGGACGTAAAACTTTTCATGCTTGCCAACAAGAACAGATGAAGCTAAATTTTCAAACGATAAAAGGAAAGTAACTCCTTACATCAATTTAAACAAATTGTGTGATTTTCTTTTTACATCACTTACTTGCCTAGCTCACTCCATTCTCTCAAGTTCACACTGACAACAGCCCAGGCTATAAATCACAAGATGTATTAGCATATGTGTATTAGCATTAAGGGTTGAGGAAGGTTACACCTTCAGAATACACCATTTTCCAGTGATTCCTTTGAGACCAGGAGTCTGTATTGTATGCTGTACCAGTGTCATCTTTATGCTGGTTACCACTAACCTAATAATCATTAAGCCTATTTGTTTTAACAAATCACTGAAAAGACTACCAGGGAAAGACAGCTAGTGCACATCCCAACCTCCATGACTATCAGTCTGAGAGGTGCTGAAAGCCCCTTGACCTTATTAGGAGTTACTTGTATTATTTACAAGATTCAAATTTAACAATAAAAAACAACTCTGAAAAGAATATATAGTCTAGTAAATAACAGCAACAGGGTAATGGTTACGAGCCAACTACACATTCCATGCTGCTATTATAAGATGTATTCAAGGCAGGTTTAAAGCCTGAAGCAAGCGACGTTGAACCAAGCACAGGAGGCGACAATCTCCTTACCGTGAACTTCAAACACGTTGCAGTGCTGAGCACCATGCCGCGATGAGTCTCTCTTTCCGCCACCCTTGATGAAGTTCAGAGCAGGCAAACTTGGTCGTCTCTGGTCCCCAACAAACTTCCCTGGCTGCTGCCCCATAAGGGCAGGTGGCCGGGCCGCAGCCCCAAAGCACAGCTGATGTCAATCACGGCTTCAGTGTCGGGCAGGTGGAGGACTGACACCCAGTCAAAGGGAACCCTTCCGTGGCGTAGACCGCCTCAACAAGCACACTCTCTGTCAGACAGGACCACCAGATTCCAAATCCCACTTGGGACACCACGTAGTTTTTTCTGTGTCCTCCACAGTGGCAAGGCAGACACTGTGTCCAGATCTTTGATGCTTTGTCTGTATCACGCATTGAGGGCTCCACTCTTATGCTACGGTGCAACTAATCTCAAGGCATGGATTTTTACACTTTATGCATAAACTGTCAACAGCTCCATAACAACTGAGGCAATCTCAACCACATTACAAAATCTAATCGTACCACCAAATAGTGTCATAGCTCAGGATGTAAACAGTCTAAAAAACAACAACAACAACAACAAATTAATTAAAAAATATTATTAAAAAAAAAACAAAATCAATATTAAAAATAACCCACTACATTCTGAGTTTGGAAGTGTTAGGTAGGACAGTAACTGGCTGCTGCATTATGAGCTGCTATCTGCAAAAAAATTCTAAAACAACCTAAAAAAAGAGCAGCAACACTTAATACATTGAATATTTCTAAGACATCAAAACACTTTTACACTATAATTAAAATACCTAGGGGCACAGTAATGTGTGGAGCAGATATAAAAACACTGTCAAAGCGGGGGAGGACCATCTTGTTTTTCAGCCAACAGTCACTGAGGACCTGCCACCACCAGCAGCTGTTTTGGGAACTGTACAAGTCAATAGTCTATGTAGGGATAAGATTTAGTTACTGCCAGTTTAACACTGCTTTTATTTTGCAACTAATTTTACTTATTTTTCTGTACAGGCCTACGTATAAGGCATTCAGAATGCAATGGTAAACTGACAATTCACAGTAAACCTGAATATTTAAAATGATCAGAAGACCCCAAGCCTAGCAGTAGTCATTAGTCGGTTCTAGGGAATTAAACAGAGCAACTGATTAGCACACGTATATCAGACTAAACAAGAGCGAAATGATCAAAGCTCCCAATATTATGGTGCTTCATTTGAGCAAGCTATAACTCAACACACTGAATTCCAAGTCAGGACAAACCGCTTGCATTACCAATAAGCACAGTAGCTGACGAAGCATAATTTTTACATGTTAGCGCTCACCTATAAGTGAACATAAAAGTTAGAGCAAACTTAGCATCTCCTAGCTAACAAATCCCCAGTTTGCTCGGCTCAAGTCGCCTCAGCTTCACGCGATAGTCAACAACAGGTTAACTAAGTTGGCAAGTTTTGCAGCAGCCCGTAAGCATAGAGTGTAACGTATGAATCCAAAGGGAAGCTTCTCCAAAAACAAATCCTGAAGATTAAGAGCTCATTATTTGGTACCAAATTCCTTTCCTCAACTTCCGTGTCCAAGCTTTTCGTTCGTCTCTCCCTCCCGTGCTTCAAACACTCCCGTACCCGAGGCACTCCAACACGGACACTCTGCCTGCCTTTATCACGTTTGTCCGGGCGCTGTCAGACCGTTTCCTGCGTACACAGGGAAGGCACAAACTCTTGGTGTTAATACCGTTGATGTCTTACTGTATTTCCTAAACTCCGAATAATTATTTTGAGGAATAAATGTCTATCGAGTAGTCGTCGACGCAGGGGCCGCCATATTTCCGTACGCAAGGTGGGCTGGTTTTTGAGAAGGGTTGCGTTTGACGTCAGCTTTTGCGTTCTTCCGCCACTAAATAAATAAATAAATAAATAAATAAAAATTTTTTAAATTGTCCACATTAAAGAAGCCTGCTCTTTCCTCGAAGGTGATGTACTTGAAAGGAGCAATTTGTTCTTATAACAACGAAATATTACAGACTTTTCCCTAGCCCTGAACTACAAAGAATTGAAATTCCAGTGACTAAGCTAATGCGCCTTGGCATTGTAATTAAATACAAGACTGTTTGTCTGGAAAATGGGTCTTTCTTTGTGTTTATCTAGCTATCTGGCAATGCAGAGAGCCGGTAGAATGGAGCACTGCTCTTTTCGTGCTCCAAGAAATCAGTGAATGCTCTTAACATTACATTATGTTGTATTGGACAAATCATCAATGTCTAGAACTAATACACCAAACTACACACTTTAAGGACAATCATGGACATAATTGGACTACACGGACTATTATGTAGATATGATACTATTATTTACATATAATACATAATGATTTAAATAAGTTGTGTGAGTCTGAATTTGTGTTTACCACAAGAGGGCAACGCGTACGAAGAACCGGAAATGTACTTGAACACTGCCTCCTTGTGGTAACATCTCAGCCACTGAAACGTATGTCGTGTGTAGTTATTATTCTAAGGTGCCCATATTTACTGCAGCAAGGCTTAATTTGCGCAATATCCCGTACACTGCACCAAGTCATTCACTGTGTGCCAAATGCACTCTATTTTACTGAACAAAGATACAAAACAATGCTTGTTCATACAAAACGTTTCAAAGCATCAAAACAGTTTACAAATGTACAGGGGGTTCACACAGCTAAATATAAGCTTGAATTCAAAGTTCATAAATGGTTACTGATCCTAGCATCAATTCAGTATAACACGTCAAAACATGAAAAACTCCCAGTAATGAACACATTTCATTTAATCTATAAAAATACATGTGTAACCATTATCTTTGCCTAATTGTTTTAGGTAAGCCATGTCTGCTGCTCAGACACGCATCCAAAATAATGTAAAGGTACAATTCCAAGGGCGGCATTCCAACCTCAACACTGAGCACCTATAAACTCTTCAGGAGAAGGTCCAGGGGCATAAGGAATGTGTGGCCTGGGAGAAAGTTCTTTGAAGATCTTCCAGAATGTGAAGAATCTGTTCTACTTTTACCTTCTAGAGAAGACTAAGGCAGTGATGAACCACATAGTTGACTCTAAGAGTAGGTGACCAGGACAAGATTTCAGTAAAGATGTGATGTTCCTCCATAGCCAAGCATAAAAGTGTTGAGTATTGCCTTGTACAAACTACTTTATGCGGTTTCTGTTTTAAACCAAGAGAAAGGAAAGGTATAGCTATGATGAGTAGCCCTGGTGCTTCACGTTGTTGGTCACTGACATTCTAGCCTTCTTGGTCAAGCAGTCGTTGCCTTGTCACCATTACAATTTCATCCATGGTCTCCGGTTTCAAGATGTCCTTGATCTACAAAAAGGACAGAAAGATACTAGGATACTTAGGATGCAGACAAGGACGCATTATTCTCTACATGGCTACATGGCTTTTTTTTTTTAAGAAGATTCAAGCAGATCATCAGATTATCTGAAACTGAAAGCCACTAGTAGTATAGTCAGAGGGTACCTGGTATAAGAGGGAGGATTCATAGCAATAAAGCACACTGGTGTCATAGAGTAGCACTTTGTGAGCTGCCAGGGCCAATAAGCAATTCCTCAGCCTAGAAATGACCTCTCGATCTGATAGAGGAACAAGCTGAACCAAAACAAGAAAAATCATCACTGGAAAGTCTGTGCCAAAATGCACACTGCAATACAAGCTGAAATGTTAACACATTGACTCAGTACAGCCATGCTTTTGTGTCTGATATTTTCCTCACCTCCAGGCTTGTGTAGTACCCTCCTTCCTCTTCATCTTGCTGCCCTGGTGTAGGGTACAGCCAAAGGAAGCCATTGTTGCCAAGAATTATGGAAGCCCCACATGGCAGATTGTGGAAATGGGTTTTTTGACGTTTCACAAGAGAGGGTGACACTTGCACCAATACACCCTGTCCAAGCTATGAGAAAAACAAATACAAAGAAAAATAAATCTATTTTGTTCATGCGATGCTCATTTAGGTTGATTTAATGCTGAGGATTGGGAAAAGACCCTTGAATACCAGACATGGAAAGTATTGTATTCTGCATGTTCTATACCGAGTCCTGATTGTCTGTCAAGCTAAATGGAAACCATAAGGTGTTGTTCATACCTTGCCATACTTCAAGCTGCGTGTGTGAAGGGAGAGCGCACCATCTGAAAATACAGACTGTACCTCTGCCTTTAATAAGTCAAGGAAATCCTTACACAATAAGGAGCAATATGCTAACAGTGAAACTGGGAATTGAAGCAGATTCACATAAGGACAACTCGGTATCTATCAGGATACACTTATCAGGTCTCCCTCTTGAAGATAGTCTCTCATGGTAAGCTCATCCTCAGCAGATCGCCTCCTCTGACACAAGATTAAAGGTTACAACTGTGGAGTATTACAGCTCAAAACGCTTAGTAACCTCTGAGCTAGAACAAGATGGCTTATTAAAACTATAATCGATTTTACAGTTCTGCCATGTTCCACCAGACTTAGCCACCTGTGGAGTCCCTGCCCACCCCCACCCGGATTTATATTCCCCTCAAAGAAACTATTGCTAAAATAAGATAAAGCTGAAGTGTATTTAAATACATCCCTTACAGCAGCTTTAATATGATGCAGGATGCTTCTGCTTACCAACTCTCCTCCTGGAAGGTTGACTGAGGACAGAAGCAATACAGAATCCAATCGAGAATTGGTCTCCACTTTCCAACGTTTCTGCTGCACCTACATCACAGGGGGATTCTTATCAAGGTGTGGTGCCTCCAACATAGTAAATATTTATTTTATCAAAAACCCATTTCACCAACCTCTGTGATCCTACCAACTATCACATCACCAACTTCACCATTATACCTGAAAAGAAAAAAAATAGTAAAGGAAACAGCTCTAAAGTCTAACTTACTTTTTTTCAAATAACATGGGGTGGCGAGATTGCCCACCTTGTTTTTAGCGGTCTCACACAGATTAGCTTGTTGACTCGTTCAACCTCCCCAGCCACTGAAGCTGTTAGCTTCTCGTCATCCATATAGGTTCCGTGACCCCTGCAAAACGAAATAACAAGACGTTGTGGTAAATGATTTAACAGAGTTTGTGACACGTTCAAAGGCGGCAGGTAGAATAGATAAAAGAAACGAGAGGAAAACCTAGTTACAATGGAAGAGACCCTCATAACGTAGGTTTTATTTCGTTTTTTGTTTTTGTTTTTTTACTTTTTTTTATTTAAGTACTACTTGATAATGGTTATGCTCAGCAAACAAACAGACAAATATAAATACCAGTCGGCTAACAGGCTAACAATGATGATCATTGCCTCTTGACAGTCGGCGAATGCAGGTAATACATAATTACCTCATGAACCCTGTGTCGGATGTGATTACATCTCCAGGAACAACCAAATGTTTACCATCCGCATTAGAATTAGAACCTGCCAGAGATATTTGTTTCCGGACGGTAGGTAATCTCATGTCCACAGCCATGCTTGCTTACCCCCTGTGAATTTTTTTCAAGTTCGAGTTCTTCTTCGTTGATATACTGACATCTATTTGATATTACTGCCACCTGCTGTTTTCTTTTTCGTTCAGTCGCTTGACTTGATGCAGCCTTTACTTGTAGTTTTTCACTCGAAACATCTGCACCTCCAGTTTAGCTTGTTTTGGTCCTTTCACACACGATGTCCCCCAGTTTAGCTTTAATCAATGCATCTATCTCCTCACGTGCCTTTGTCTAATGCATGTGGTCACATTTACATTTACATTTACGGCATTTAGGTGTGGTCACTCCTGTAAAGGCAGCTGTGTGCCTAAAAACATCTAGCCTACCTGTTGTAATCTCAACTTCTTGTTACTGCGTTTTTCATGTTTCTGAATGTAACTGTGACAACAAAGCCAGCAAATATGAATGCAATTATATGAATATTGCATACTTCACTTCGAAACTTGCCCCTGGTGAAGTATGAATTACGTAATTCTGTTTTTTGAACTTCAGACAAAAATGATTTAACTTTTTGTGACACACGTCTGTTGTATACATTGAAGCAATATATCATTTACTGAAATGTAAAATGTATTCGTCTGAATTTACAATTAATTAAACTTTTCGTTGTGTTTTATTTTGTACCATATGACGTGGTGATGCAGTAAGGTTTCCACTACGGTATGATATCGGTTGGGAATGATTAATTTTCACAGATACTGATGTTCGTTTTATCTGGCCATCACCTTTGGCCATAACCTGAAAAGCTGCCTTAAGCCACAAGAAGTACTGACTTTGGGGATCAGCTACAGTCCAGTTCTGTAAGATAGCAGAGGCGACGGCAAATTCTGTAAATGCAGTCACGTTTGATTAGCGGGATACTTAGTTATATGAAACGTAGGCAGTTAATTATACAGTAGGCTACTGTAGTACTGTATGGTGCACATAGGCATGCTAGACGCTGACATTTATCCTATGTAAAAGATAAATAAACAATAACAAAAACAACAACAAAAACAAACAAACAAACAAACAAAAACCTTATTAAAAGTAATCTATAGCACGTGAAAGGTTTATATACCCGATTTTTTATTCGGATTTTTCTGCTTGTAATTGATTGCCTGGTCTCCGGGGGTGTGACGGAAGATCATTGGACAAGGTTCGTGAAGTGTGACGTAGATTATTTGACGTTGAAAATTGGGCAAAGAGTCAATACGCGTATAACGAAACCCTCCGAGTTATGCAGTCGGCCAGCATGGAAACTAAAGCCAATTCGAACATGTCATCGCCAAAGGCGACAGACTTCGGCACAGCCCTTTGCATTATAACCGGGGCCTCAAAAGGTTTGGGTCGGAGCTTGGCTAGAGAAATAGCGGGGCTCTTAAAACCTGGGTCAGTGCTCCTACTTGTTGCAAGATCTGGAGATAAGCTTCAGCAACTGCAGGCGGATTTGGTCTCGTCCGAAGCTGGCACAGCCGGCTTGCAAATTCGCTGTGTGGTGGCAGACCTGAGCCACAAAGAAGGAGTGGAGAGCGTTGTACGACAGGCCAAAGAGACCTCATGCTCTGGGATCGACCGTCTACTCCTTTTCAACAACGCAGGTGACCAATTTAAATGTCAAGTACAATGTTCAGAGAATGTAGACGAGTTCTGTGGTAATCTACTTAACGCTAGCTGTCTTAACGTTAGCTGTGTTTTAGGCCAGTTTCAAATTATTGGTTGAGTGTAGCCCATTTATTTACGTTATATACTTTAAATCGTCATAATATTATAATTTATGGCTATAATTAGAGAAAACACAAATATTATTGACGTAAAGAGTCGGTTAGGCCATTCCATTACCATGTAAACAAATAGGTTAAGTTAGCTAATGTATCTTTTAAATCGTCTACATTTGACATCATTCAGCTTCACTTGGCGATGTATCTCGGTACGCACGAAGTTTCACGAACATGGACGACGTGGATTCCTATTTGTCATTCAACGTGAGCTCGGCTTTGTGTTTGACTGCGGGGATACTCGGGGCCTTTCCACATCGCATCGGCATACGGCGCTGCATAGTCAACATCAGTTCGTTATGTGCTGTAAAGCCATTTTCCTCCTGGGTCCTATACTGCAGTGGGAAAGCTGCGCGCGATATGATATTCCGGGTCTTGGCTGAGGAAGAGCCGGACCTCAGGGTTCTAAACTACGCACCAGGTAAAGATAGAAAACACCTGACACTGACACAGTACGTCTATAAAAAATCAGTATTTGCAATGAAATGAGGTGACCAGAATCGGATATTTGACTCTTAAAGCAAGGACGTTCATAGTGGACGCTGTTTAGTTCTAACTTGTATATAATAAAATAAATGTAAAAACAAAACAAAACAACAAACAAACAAACAAACAAAAAAACTCCGTGTTAATCACGAGTCATAGTGTTCATCACATAGGCCTATCTTCTGTGCAGTAGGTCTGAACAGTAGGTCCAGCAGTGCCTTGGTTTACATTAATCTCATATTTTCCAGGCCCTCTAGACACAGATATGCTTCTGCAGGCCAGGACATTCACGGCTGATGCCACTGTGAAGGAGTCTATCTCAGCTATGCATTCTGAAGGCCATGTGCTCACCTGCGAGGAGTCTGCTGGCAAACTGTTGAAGGTCTTGCTGGAGGACAACTACCCCTCTGGAGCCCATCTAGATGTTTATGATGTGTGAGTAACAGAAAAGCATAAATACTGATAGCAGAAATTGTCAGTTCTAGTATAGTTTAGTTTACTGATGCTAGTACAATTTAGTTCATTGGTGCTAATACAGTTTAGTTAATTGATATCAGCGATACTGATACCTTTTTGTTGTGTCCATTTCAACTCATGGCTATTTTGAAGTGGAATAGTTCATCAGTGTGATGACACTGACCAGGTGGAACATCATAGTCTTTTTATATATATATATATTTATGATGTAGGAATAAACAAAGAGTCAATACTGTGATGTAGTATTGGTCTCATATCAGTGAAAAGATTACAGCAGTGCATCTCTAGTATTCATGAAGTTTAACTTTTATATTCAAAATTATGTAATTGGCTTAATTGTATATGTATAATTTAACCTTATCTGAATTCCACTGAAGTTCACTTCATTGTCTCTTCTATTTTTATGTTACAAGAGCATTACCAATTACCAACTGGAGCACTTTGAAAATTGTACCTTAATTTAATGCCTTATAAATGTTGTCACTGATGTTCTTAAATCAGTGGATGTATTTTGCACAGCATCAACTAAGTAAAATAATTGTGAGGCCTAATATTTCATCTAGAAATGTTGCATATTACAAGCCAGCAGATTTTTAAACATTATTTTACATATATGTTACTGATAATCATGAGCCTTATTCTTATTATTTTGCATTGCTTTTAATTTATTGCCGAAAGGCCAGCAGTCATTCTATGAGCTGTATCTTCTTTATATCAGCAATAGGCTGCCATACCAAATAAATAGCAGCAGTTATTTGGTCAAAAACAGATCAATCAACAGTGACGCCAGTAAGAGCCATCTTCCACAGTAAACAATGCTCTGGTGCAGCTGACTTCTAAATGCAATGCAAGTGAAAAGACACATGGGTTATAATCTACATATAATGGAATAAAAAATAGATATGGCAGTTTGATGGGCATGGCTTTAGGTTATATGGGATGTATATTAGACACTGAGAGTATAATAAAATGTGGGCCAAACAGTTCATTCCAGGTACGAGGTTACAAGTTTCTTATCCCTAGATGATTGTATGTAGATTTCATACTGTTGTTGTAGGCTAACCACTACGGTATTACTTTTATGGAGTTTTAATGTCAGGCTTTGTTTCAAATCTGTTAATGTAATCTTATATAGATGGCATATAATTGAAGTTATTATATGTATTTGTAGTTAATATAATTGTAACTAGTTTTTAAATGGTTCTTCATGTACTGTATCCCAATTATATTTTTATTCAAACTATCCTCCAGAATAAAGATTTATTGTTTATCCATCACTTTCATTGTAACTGAAATTAATGTTTATAAATGACACTGACATCTCAAGGAAAATGCTGTTTGAAAATATTGTTTCTGGTGTTAGAATCACAGTGTTTTATTTTCAGGCCATGGTCCCCATCCTTCTCAATTCAATAATTACTTATTTACTTCCATTCCCCTTAGAAATGAAATGGACATAAGCTTTCATTTACCAATACATACACTGCTCAAAACAATTAAGGGATGCTCCTGATGACAGTGGATCACCTCCTGGACCTGGATCAGTGAGCTCATGAACAGTCTGTGGTGCTACCTGATGGCATTGGGTGCACTGATATATGATGTCCCAGAGGTTCTCAGTTGGATTCATGGCTGAGGAAGGTGAGGGGCAGTCAATGGCGTCAGTGCCTTCATCATCCTGTAACTGCCTACACACTCCAGCCACATGAGGCCAGACTTGCTGTTAGAATTTCATCCTGGTATCTAACAGCAGTATTGTTAGCTATTATGTGGAGGTTTGTGCGATCCTCCAAGGATATGCCTCCCCAGACCATCACCGACCCACCGCCAAACTGGTCATGCTGGTTGATGTTGCAGGCAGCAATGTTCACCATTGCGTCTTTCACATGTGTCACATGTGCTCAGCGTGAACCTGGTCTCATCTGTGAAGAGAATGGGGTGCCTGTGGCAGACCTGTCAATTCTGGTGTTCCCTGGTGAATGCCAGTTAAGCTGCATGGTGCTGGGCTGTGAGCACAGGTCCCACTAGAGGATGTCAGGCTCTCAGGCCACCCTCAAGGAGTCTGTTTCTCAGAGCTTGGTTAGAAACATGCACACGAGTACCTTGGAAGTAATTTTGTAAGGCTCTGGCAGTGCTACTCCTGTTCCTCATCACACAAAGGAGTAGATACTGGTCCTGCTGCTGGGTTGATGCCGTTCTATGGCTCTGTCCAGCTCTCCTTGTGTAATGGCCCGTGCCCTGTTGTCTTCTCAGTGCTCTTGAGACTTTGCTGGGAGACACAGCAAACCTTGCAAAGCACACATGGATCCATCCTGGAGGAGATGGACTAGCTGTGCAACCTGAATGGGCTGCAGGTATCGCCTCATGTTACCAGTAGTGACAAGGAAACTAGCGAAATGCAAAAATGCAGTAGTGTAGAGAAGAACTGCTCAGGAGGGATAAGAAGAGAGTAGTTGTCTGTGGACAATGCCTGCAAAACCATTCGCTTTTGGGGGTTTTCTTGCTGTTGCCACACCAGTGCATCTGTTGTCACTTTCATTTGCACCAAAACTGGTGCAATTGATTCACAATTGCTTAAGCTTGCTAACTGGACAGACTGATGTCTTTGAAGTTTTATTGACTGGCTGTTACATTGTGATGATTTAATTTATTCCCTTAACTTTTCCCTTATTTTTTTTTGAGGAAAAAATTATTCCTTTAATTTCTTGAGCAGTGTGTTAGTAACCAAGGTCTATCTCTTTACTTTGAAATATTCTTCAAAGGGCTACATAGATTTCACATGTGTTAAGTTAAAACCAATGCAATTTAAGCTTTTTCTAGAGTTAAAAGGAAATGCTCAAACATTTCTTTGATTTTTATTACAGTTTTAGCATTCTGTGGTAGTTGTATACAAACTTCATCTTATAGTGCCAGCACCTCCAAAATAGGCCAGGATACATTAGAGTTTCAGAGTGTTTCTTAAATGATATATTAAACTAATTTCAAACAACTTGGTGCATAATGGACTATTCAGTATTAAAATGACAGTAACGCTTATGAACGTATCATACAGTCAAAGTTTATATATGGTAAAAAAAAAAAAACAACAAAAAAAACCAACTACATAATGAAATCAACATAAAAGGTTTATTAAATTAAGTAGGAGTTGGATTTTATTGTGGTGATTCATGAAACTCTGAAGTAGAAAACTTTCCTACAGCGGCCACAAGTTACTTTCTGTACCGCATGTGTTGGAGTTCACACTGAGACACTTCAGATACGTTTTGTTGTCTTGCCTGTGACCACAGACTACAGATATTGCAAGATGTCGCACCTCTTTGATCAGCCCCAGTCTTTCTGAGCCTCTGGATAGCATCTGGTCAAACATGAGACAAACACACCTTCTTCCCACACTTCTACTGTAAACATTTTTGTTTCAGTGAGCTTATGGAAACATTTACGACTGTTTCCAAAAATTAAACACTAATGGACTCTATTAGGTGGTGACACGGAAATTAAATAGGTGCCTTTATTCTTAATCCAAGAGTAAAAGAATCCAGAATTATGATCAAACGAGAATGTAATCGGAGAATCCAAATTATAAAGAATCAACAGTCCAAGTCAAAAAACCAGAAGCACATACACAAACAATCCAGGCAGAATATCCAAAAAAGGGGGCAAACAAAAATACAATATCAGAAAAACAAAGTCAAGGTACGGCACACAATAATCCAATCAAGAAATAACACTCGGTATGCTTTCAGAAAACGTACGGCAATACTTCTCAGTGAGTGGTTGTTCTCAACAGTCTTATATACACCGATACTAATGATGTATAGGTGAGTTCAATACTCCGGTGTTGCTGATCTGATTAAGCGACTCTGATTGGTGGAGCTGTTGCCAGGGAGAAGAACGGGTTGCTGGGTGCTGTAGTCTGCTAAGGGATCTGATGTTATGACGGACTCCATGAATAAAGCTACATAAATATAAACACCATCATGATTCCCAAAACTCATTCTATAAGTCAAAGCACACAGGACATTACTATCACAGAGGCCTAAAGATGATTCACGTGTTTCATGCTTCAAGTGGACAGAATTATAAAATACTTAATCTTTTCAGTGCAATTTTTCCAGAAGCCTTTGGCTTTTTCATGACGAAGACCTAATATATTACCCTTGGCAAACAACTCTGAAGTTTTCAATTTAAAGAATTCTTCAATATGATATTTATTTATTAACCATCTATAACTAACTGATTCGTCAATTCTGCCAACATGTTGAAATAAACATATATCTCTTTTCCTACAACCTGTCAAGATACTGAATACACTGTATAATCAAATAATCAAACATTTACAGAAAGTGGTTAGGTTAGCAGCCACAGTTTGGGAAATGAGAATCCCTCATCTGTCAACCCCTTTTACGTCTCCCCTGTGACAGGCAGACACAGCTGCCAGATAAAAATACTTTCAGGGCTGGGTCTAACTTCTCCCAAAGAAGGGTGGGACATGCACTCATGCACTCCTCCAAACTCTACTGTGCATCCATCCTTCCTCTCCCTGAACACTCCCTCTATCTTCAACCTCCAGTACCCCCTTCCTGGGGTACATGGTACAGTTCTGCAATAATGGGGTGAGTCTATTTTGGACTGGCAGGGGGGGAGGAGTAATGGATAGGTAAGTTCTATGGAAAGTCAGTGTGCACTGTGTGCAGTTTCTCCTTCAGCGACAGCAGCAGCCAGCAGCCTTCCTTCCTTTCTCCCTGAGATGACCCTGGAGAAAACGGACGCTGTGGAGGTGTTCGCGGCTGGAGAGAAAGGCCGCGGTCTTCGGACCACCAAGGAGATGCTGGCTGGTGAAGTGGTCTTCTCAGAGGCCGGCTTTGCTGCTGTGGTCTTTGACAGGTGGGCACACTGTTTTTGGACTGAGCACTTCTATTATCGGGAATGGCCAATAGTGTAAGGTGGACAATCTAAAGATTTGCCTTCCCTTGGGTTAAGGCAGGTTTATCATGCATTTTGAGTGTGATAGGATCAAATTTTGAACTGAAGGGAAGGAAGTTGATTGAGAGCCATGGTATAGGAATGGGTCTAAACAGCATGGCATTGAAGAAGAATGCAGTTATTGTAGTTGTACCCATTTTAATTCATATTGGAGTGTATCCAATTTCTTGAAGAGGCTGTTTTGATCATGATTTATGTACACCAAGACATCCACTCTCTGTACTAGAGGCCTTGAATACACAAGACAAATCTTTCTCAGCAGGGAAGTTGTTGTGGTATCCTAAAATCCCGTCTATTAGAGGGCAAATAGCAGTGAGCACTTTGGTGTTATGCATGTTAGCACTTAATATTAAAATTCTAGCACTGTAACAACTTGCAACTACAATGATTCTTAATCACTTGTTATTACAACGTAGTACTCACTCATTTCCATGTGTTATACTGTAATTGACTATAAGGATTAAAGATTTCAGGACACATTTCTGACCACACGATACCCTAGCTGGCAACCATTACAGGTATGTAGACTAGCAAGTGCTGTACATAGCCTTTGGTTTAAATTAATGCTAGTGTCAGGCAGCAGGAAATGACTGGAGAGCATCAGAACAGATTCATGGCACAGGAAGATGCAGTCACTGCTCTTGTAGTCTGTGAATGACAGATCAGACTAAATAAGTTGCCTGGCTGCAGTGAAAGTCTAGCTGGCTATAGGCAGGGATTTTTAGGCTGAAACGTAAATAAACAGCATAAGATGCTCCAATCAGGCAACTTGTAGTGTTGCCTGTTTCAGTAGGTGCTTGACAAGAACTGGGTTTTTTTTTTGTTCTTCTGTTGCAGCATTGAGTCTGATTTTAATTAAGACCTGTGATAAATTAAGATAGATTAGTACTAGACATAGGCAGCAAAACAACGCTCTGGTTTTGCGTTCTTGTATTAGTTGGATTTGTTAAACTGGTAACAGGTGAGTCTGTCTAAAAAACAGCAGGAAAGTATTTAAACTGAAATGATCAAGTGAATTTGTGATGTGAATTCAAGTCTAACTATATCTGCTCAGGGACACACAATTGTTTATGGAGTGCTGGCCACCACCAGTTTTGTGATTTCCATCACACCAGATTCAACTTAACAGACCAAGTTGTACATCCCTGCTCTAACACTGGTCTTCTTTAGGTACTGTAAAAGGTTAATAGCAGCGAAAGAGTGAGAGAGATTCCATTCTCATGTGACTGGATTACCATTTCACCTCCATAAAAAGTACGGAAGGTTTGCCTAGTAGGCAGCTTCTGCAGTACAGAAGCTAACTCACAGAGCTCTCAACTTAAAGAATCTGTAAACAGAAACACTGTTTTCCATTATGGCTGAATGAAATTATAGAATACATAACTGCAGCATTGGAACTGGGTAGGGATTTTAAAGAGAAGGAATGAAATAGAGGTAGATAGAGAGCAAGCCAGAAAGAATGAGGGAGTGAGGGCATGCACTGAATGTCGTCATGGTACTGTATCCTCTGAAAATATGATATTACATAACTGGCTCTGGGCAATGTGTAAGGGTTGGCGCCAGGCCGAGGCCCCTTCCGGCCACCAGAGGGAGGCCTCGAGTCAACCACACCACTAATCAGGCTTAACACCCAACAGTTGGACTAGACCTTATATAAGCCCAGTGAACCAGTCATTCAGTGCTGGGTCTTTGCCAAAGTTCTGAGCCAAGCTCCTAGCCGGTAACTTAAGGTATTGAGGTCTGTGAGCTCTCGTGCTACACCTCACTTCTGTGCTGCGAGGGTGTCCGTGTTTTCACACGTCCCCTCCTCTCTCCAGTTTTCCCTCTTGAGTCTGTCTCTCCAGAGGCTTCCCTTAGCCATTCAAATTTCTCCCTGTTTTCTGGTTTTTCTGGTTTTGTTTGGGAAGTTTTAGTTTGAGTTTTCCCCAGTGCGTTGGGGTTGCCGTTTCTTCATCTGGTGTCCTTTGTTCTCCCTTTTTTCCACGCTCGGCGTAGTGTTTAGTTTTTTCTTTAGTTTTACCTGACCCAAGCTCTAACTGTTTGTCCCACGGGCCCACCATTGTTAGAGCGTGGTTGCTCACCCAGTAGTGTCACGGTATGGCCCCTCCTCCTTCAAATGTGTGTCCGTGCGTGTGTGTCTGTCCGTGTCCGTATTGCCACGCCCTCTTGTCTTGTGCACCTGATCCTTGTTGTGTGTAATTGTCATAAGTGTATATAAGTCTCATGTAGTATCGTTGAAGTTGTTGTTGTTTGACCCATGTAGTGTGTTTGTGTGCATGTTGAGTCGTGCTTGTTATTAAAAGGGCAGTGGTAGCTCAGTGGTTAAAGTACTTGACTTATAATTGGAAGGTTGCTGGTCCAAGCCCCACCACTGCCAAGTTGCCACTGTTGGGCCCCTGAGCAAGACCCTCAATTACTCAACTCGTACTCACTCATTAATTGTAAGTCGCTTTGGATAAAAGCGTCAGCTAAATGTAAAATGTATGTTCTGTTTAACGTGCCTTGTCCCCACATCCTCCTTAACCCGTTAAGCATCACAGAAACACCGACCAGGCATGAAGAAGGGGAGGAAAGGAAGTCAACGCCCTCCCACAGCACGTGCACCGACGCGCCTGTGTTCTTGGGCACCCTCCTGACTGCAGGTGCAGAAGCAGGGGAGTCATACAGAACCCCAGGGGACAACCGGGACTGGTATAATGATTTCCAGTCCTTGGACTGGAAATCATTATAGGGTCCACAGAGTCCTTGGAGTCGGACTCTGTGGACCCCTACGTTCCACCAGTAAGACCTTCCCTCATCCTGGCCTCGCTTCATGAAGCTACCGGGAGGGAGGAACCCGCTGATTGATTTTTGGGGGGCCCTGTGTATGGTCTGGGATCAGATGGTGCAGGGTCCTACAGAGAACAGCCAGACCAAGAGGACTGGTACTCGGAGATGGACTCTGCTGGGTCCTACGACCCCTACCTGGACGATCATAGGGGAGACACAGATTACGGAGAGACAGAGGAGTGCAGCAACATCAGTCTGCAGTCGGATAGGGGTTACGATTGTGAGGAGGAAGCTCCAATGGAGGTAGAAGAGTACCCTCATAGGGATCTTCCCTCCCACAGCGACGCCAAAAGCTCAAAGAGCAAGGAGCCTGCACCGCCCAGGGCACTTCGCCCAGGTGTGAGCAGGCTAACGTGGGTGGCTAGCAGGGAGGCACTGTTGTCAGATACACTCCCCCACCTGAGGCGAAGCGCTCCAGAGCGTATGCACCTATGCCGAAGCCTCATGCAGGCAAAAAGGCAGTCGCCGCTACTTAGGCTGGCAAGGGACACTTCCCGCCAGGCTGGTCAGTCTTTGACCCAGCCGAAGACTGGGGGACTGGCTGGAGTTCCTTCCCCGGGCTATTGAATATGTGTGGTGTTGTTCATGTGCCTGTCCCTATTACGCAAAATGTACCGGTCACTTTGTTCCCCTTTGTGTCTGTGCCCGTGCCCGTTAATGTGTGCATCCCTGCGTCTGTCATCGTCTTGGTCCCTGTCCTTCCCCCCACTACCCGGCTCGCACTGGCCCGTGGCAGGTTGTCTGGTCCTCCGATGTCGCCTTTTGGCGTTGGTCTTGGGGCCGCAGCCTGCTAGGCTGGCGCACGAGGAGTCGCTCCCTTGAGGGGGGGGCTCTGTCATGGTACGGCCCCTCCCCCATCAAATGTGCGCGTCTGTGTGCGTGCGTGTCCATATTGCCACGCCCTCTTGTGTTGGGCACCTGATCCTTGTTGTGTGTAATTGTCATGACTGTATATAGGTCTCATGTCGTATCATGAAGGTTGTCAGGGTGTGTGTGTGTGTGTGTGTGTGTGTGTGTGGTCGTGCTTGTCATTAAAACGTATGTTTTGTTTAACGTGCATCGTCCCCGCACCATCCTTAACACGTTAAACGTCCCAGTAGGCTGTTGGTATCATCACCCAGCTGACCTGGGTTTGAGACCACCTTACACAATATTTCTTGGGTTTGTAGGATTACACTGATGGAATATAAATAGTTCCCTGCTAATTTGCACATCTCCCTGCTAATTTGCCTGAAAAACATCATTATAGAGCCAAATGAATGTTTATCTTACGAATGTCATGACTGCCAGAAATGAATTCAAATTCACAAAAGCATGAGAATGCTTTATCCTCTGCACCAGCAGTCATGAAAACTGAACATTTCCCAGGATGAAAACACTAGGACACTGGGACAAGGTCAGAGTTCAATATCGCTCTTTTAAGAGAGGGAATGCCTATTGGGTCTGCATGGTGTTGGTGATGTCTTTGAGGGGAGAGAGTACACAAAGGGAACAGAAAGCCACTCAAACAAGCAGACATATTTATTTAAGGCTGACAGGTGTTTACAGACAAAGGCTCTAAATAAAAAAGTGAGAGGAATTGGAAGATTATCTGAATAGGTGAAGAAATTGTGTTTATTAGTGTGGTTAAACTTTGTGCAATAAAAATATTCCATTTCATTATTCTTTGTTTTATTTTTTGTTATATCTTAATTTCTTAACCCTAATGTAACGTGGAGCAAACATGAGACAGATGCAAACACTGAGAAGAACACAAATTATTAAGGGCAAATCCAGAATCGGAGTCAACAGAATGGTTCAGAGTTGAGCAGATCCACAAGAATTAACAGACACAAGGAAGAAAATAAAACGGGGCGAACAAAGACAGAGCACAAGGCGAGGAACACGAAAAAACAATCAGGCAAAGGAAACGCAAGCTTGGCAGAAACAGTATAACAGGACCAGACATCAAACAACAATGAGCAGTCAAATGCTGCTCACTAATGAGAACTAAACAAGACACAAGACACAAAACAGGAAACCATAGAAACCAGGACACTAGGGAGGGCCCATCCCCGACACCTACCCCTAAGCCATTCTATTTTGCTAACCCTTTTATAAAGCACTTTGTAAACCTTGATTTGAAAAGTGTTATAAATTAAAGCTTATTATTAAAATAAATCATTCATTTAATTTTAAACACAAATACAATTTTGAGAAAAGGTTTGCAAACTGTGGAAATTCTGTACAAATGGCTGCTGAAATGTGATCCTGCTCTCAGTTAAGTCATAATCAGACAACAATATTTTAAAGTATGTTACAGCAATGTAAAATATTTTTATTTGTTATAATGATTTAGATGAATATCAGTTCACATGAGACATTGTCATGCAAAAATATAGATATGTAGTAAGATAGATATATAAATCTATTTCATACAGCTGTAGTCCACAAAGTGGCTCTTCTGTCTGTTCATTTGAACGATGTTTGCTTCACTCATTTTCCACAAAAACCCAACACTTCAAATTCAAATAGGCAGCTCTGACCACAGCCTTTCCCTTTCTTGACTACTTGACCCGTTACCATCTTTCCTGCAGTCTGTCCATGCAGGTGTGTCACAGCTGCTTCTGCAGACAAGCCAACCTGCACCGCTGCGCTCAGTGCATGTTTGCCTGCTACTGCGACCGTACCTGCCAGGGTGCCGCCTGGGAGGAACACAAGCAGGAGTGTGCTGCCATCAAGCGGCTTGGAAAGGCGCCCAATGAGAACACGCGGTGGGTGGGAATGGCCCTCATGTTCACTCGATGATGTGCATAAACATCTCTGGAATTTATAAAATAAACTGGAGTGAATCCACTTGGATGGAAAGCTAGTAATGGATTTCTGCTCCAAAGATTTGGAAACTACTTACTTATATTTCACAGGCATATTGTTTTGCATTTTTACTACGGCAAAATGAATAGTTTCCCTATCCAAGAGCTGATGATCTTGAGGTCCAATATCATTCTGTGAACTCTCATGCCCTGGAAATGGAATGCTGATGTAACTTTAGAAGAGATCTATCCTGTGGTTCAAAATAGAATTTAAATTATACATGTACATATATAAGCAATACTGAGTGTTGCAGCAGCTGCTTAGGTAACTGAGGAATTACAAAGCATTCATCAGCTTTGTAAAACCTTTCTTATCATTTGAATTCTTCATTTACTCACATTTCCATTTTCAAGCATCCAGAATACTTATCCATCTTCAGAACAAACTGAGTTTTTTTTAATGTTTTCTTCTTTCTCTTCGTTATGCCCCAGTCTGGTGGCCCGTATCTTATGGCACACACAGAAACACACAGGAAAGGTGTCAGACAATCAGTTGACCACCCTAGACCTCCTGGAGGACCACATCTCTGACATGGCCCCAGAAGACCTAAAAGAACTCAAGGTGGCTGTCCACAACTTCCTGGAATACTGGCCAAGCAACAGCAAGCAGTATGGAGTCGAGTACATCTCACATATCTTTGGTGTGGTAAGCATGCCTTCACTGTCCACCTATAATCTAAACTCTAAACTAACAATTCTAAATAAAAAATGCAGAGAGTACAAAAAAATAAAGCCTCCTACCCAACAATACCCAATAGGCTGGCAAACATACATACAACCAGTTGAAAGAGATCAATACAGCCTTGATCCAAAAGTAAGTGTACTATTATTAATAACCAGATGTGTATGGTATGGAGGCCTATTAGATACATGTAAAAGAGAGGTTTCAACTTTGTCTGTCCTCGTCAGATCAACTGCAATGCGTTCATTCTGAGCGACCAGAGGGGACTTCAGGCAGTGGGAGTGGGCATCTTCCCAAACCTCTGTCTGGTCAACCATGACTGTTGGCCAAACTGCACTGTCATCCTCAACCACGGCAAGTGAGTGGAGGAGCCTCTTCATCGTGTTTCGCAGCGCTTTGTATTCTTGACAGGTCAAGCAATGTGAAACAAATTAACTGTGCAGATTGTTTTAATGGTGTATAAACAAACTGAAATCACTGGAAAGCAATTATCATTACTATTGTTTTTATCACTGAATTTTGTTATAATTCATCTTTCAAATGTATTTCTTATCCTGCTGTTTCTCCTTTACCTTCCCTGTGGTTCTCAGCTACATAGAACATCTACAAGAAAAAGCTATGTTGGGTCTACATAGAAAAGCTACATAGGGTCTTCCTCTGTAGGAATGATGATGATGATGATGATGATGATGATGATAATGTTGAAGGTTGTGGTCGTAACCTAAAGAGAAGTTGATCAGTTGTTTTGATGCAGTGCTCAGTCAAGTTAAGCAAGCTGAATACATTTTGTTGCTTTGCATTTGTCTGTGAACCACCCCCTTACCTTCTCTTGCAGTCAGACAGCTCTGGACACAGCTTTCCACTCACAGAGGAGGTGGGTTAGTGGGCATAAACTAACCTTTAACCTTAACAACTCACATCTGTTCCTGATGGCAAAGGTTCTTCTGGTTCTTCCCCCTAACTGATTATTTAAAATTTTATCCAAAAAATAGAAAATCAGTGTTGATACTTCTAAAGTGAATGGCTAGTGTGTTGCGGAGTATTTTATCAGTCAAACCATGCAAGGGATTCATCAGTTTAGCTTAAAAGGATGTATGTGAGTAGGTAATAAGATAATTAAATGTCCTGCCCTTTTTATTTGACTTTGGACTGTGCATGTGCACGGCAACTACTACTAGTTTGCTTTTACTAAGTCATTGCAAATATTTAGAAATATGTGTATGGATTAACTAGAATCTTCAATGTCTTGTTACATTTGTGAAGCATGGATGTGGCCTGTTAGTAAAACCAAGTTACATCACATTGAACAATGTGAGACAAAATGAAACTCTGAATGAGTTAACTATGTCTAGACCACCATAAAGATTTATTTGTACTTGTCCCCGTACTTCCCTTCAGATTTTGTCCCTAGCATTCTTAAACCACACATCTGAACACAGATACTCATAAAAACATATGAACTAAAAAGCCAAGGACTACGTTAACCAACAGTGGTTGGCGTTAATGTCCACTATTGCTTCTTTCCTAGCTTTCACTTCCTCCTCATCTAACTGACTCACATGAGGAATTTTCCTTTTCATTTGAATACCAGGATTGAGCTGCGGGCCCTGGGAACGATCCTGGAGGGCGAGGAGCTGACGGTCAGCTACGTGGACTTCCTGAACCTGTCCACAGAGCGGAAGCAGCTGTTGAAAAAGCAGTACTATTTTGACTGCGAGTGCGAACACTGCAGCCATGGCATCAAGGATGACCTCATGATGGGCACCCAAGAGATTGGTGGCAAAAAAGTGCGTCCTCGGCCAATAGCGCGTCTGTACTGTGCCCGTTAAAAAGGAATGTTGCGACGGAGGAATTTATATGTGACCTGTACAAAACAACAGTGTCCTGATTCTGCCTGTCAAGTGAGATGAGCAACATCTCACACAGTTGTGACTGCCAAATCTCAGAGAAGGAGTGATGGATTATTGCTAGGCGTGGCTATTAAAGCCTGCGAGGGAAAATGATAAGAATGCCCAGTTGAGTTTCTGACATTAAAAGCACTTTAGTATAGCCAATAATGTAAATGAACTAAGATGATTTACAATGGTATCACTGTATTTAGTTGACAGTTATACTAAGAAATTTTTACAATTTCATTATATAGCAAAAAACTATGTAGTAGTTTTTGAATTATACATATGTATAGTGAAAGGGTAATTATTGTTAAGAATTGACAGTCCAAATGGATGTTACTAAAATTTGACAGCATTTTGATCTGTCACGCTAATTGCATGTCACTGCCTCTACTGCTTCCTCAGCCCTCTGTTGACCTGGTGAAACAGGTGGCAAACTTTAGTCTGCAGGCACTGTCCAAGATAGAGCAAGCCCACACAGAGAGAAACTTTCATGAGGTACACCCTCAGATCAAATATATACCTATGGAAGAATGCTGCTTGGCATCAGAAGAGGTCAAAAGCTGAGCAAGACAAAATGTTGGAATTTAAAGATTTATTCATCTTATAGGCAGCTCATATGTACGGATAAGATACATTTTGGCTGACAAGTTTTTTGTGTTTTTAGTTTAAGGTTTTTGCCACGTGTCTCTGGTACAGGTGGTTCAGATCTGCCGCGAGTGTTTGGAGAAGCAGGAGCTTCTGCTGGCGGATACTCACCTCTATGTGCTGCGTGTGCTCAGGATGATCAGTGAGGTACTCTCCTTCCAGCAGCAGTTCCAGGAGGCTGCGGAATACGCACGCAGGATGGTGGATGGCTACGCGTAAGCATGCCCCTTCACTGTAGGTCTACATGTAAGCCCCTTCACTGTAGGGCTATGCGTAAGCATGCCCCTTCACTGTAGGTCTACATGTAAGCCCCTTCACTGTAGGGCTATGCATAAGCATGCCCCTTCACTGTAGGTCTACATGTAAGCCCCTTCACTGTAGGGCTATGCATAAGCATGCCCCTTCACTGTAGGTCTACGTGTAAGCCCCTTCACTGTAGGTCTACATGTAAGCCCCTTCACTGTAGGGCTATGCGTAAGCATGCCCCTTCACTGTAGGTCTACATGTAAGCCCTTTCACTGTAGGGCTATGCATAAGCATGCCCCTTCACTGTAGGTCTACGTGTAAGCCCCTTCACTGTAGGTCTACATGTAAGCCCCTTCACTGTAGGGCTATGCATAAGCATGCCCCTTCACTGTAGGTCTATGCGTAAGCATGCCCCTTCACTGTAGGTCTACGTGTAAGCCCCTTCACTGTAGGGCTATGCATAAGCATGCCCCTTCACTGTAGGTCTACATGTAAGCCCCTTCACTGTAGGGCTATGCATAAGCATGCCCCTTCACTGTAGGTCTACGTGTAAGCCCCTTCACTGTAGGGCTATGCATAAGCATGCCCCTTCACTGTAGGTCTACGTGTAAGCCCCTTCACTGTAGGTCTACATGTAAGCCCCTTCACTGTAGGGCTATGCGTAAGCATGCCCCTTCACTGTAGGTCTACATGTAAGCCCCTTCACTGTAGGGCTATGCATAAGCATGCCCCTTCACTGTAGGTCTACATGTAAGCCCCTTCACTGTAGGGCTATGCATAAGCATGCCCCTTCACTGTAGGTCTACGTGTAAGCCCCTTCACTGTAGGTCTACATGTAAGCCCCTTCACTGTAGGGCTATGCATAAGCATGCCCCTTCACTGTAGGTCTATGCGTAAGCATGCCCCTTCACTGTAGGTCTACGTGTAAGCCCCTTCACTGTAGGGCTATGCGTAAGCATGCCCCTTCACTGTAGGTCTACGTGTAAGCCCCTTCACTGTAGGGCTATGCGTAAGCATGCCACTTCACTGTAGGTCTACGTGTAAGCCCCTTCACTGTAGGGCTATGCGTAAGCATGCCCCTTCACTGTAGGTCTACGTGTAAGCCCCTTCACTGTAGGGCTATGCGTAAGCATGCCCCTTCACTGTAGGTCTACATGTAAGCCCCTTCACTGTAGGGCTATGCGTAAGCATGCCCCTTCACTGTAGGTCTACATGTAAGCCCCTTCACTGTAGGGCTTTGCGTAAGCATGCCCCTTCACTGTAGGTCTACATGTAAGCCCCTTCACTGTAGGGCTATGCGTAAGCATGCCCCTTCACTGTAGGTCTACATGTAAGCCCCTTCACTGTAGGGCTATGCGTAAGCATGCCCCTTCACTGTAGGTCTACATGTAAGCCCCTTCACTGTAGGGCTATGCGTAAGCATGCCCCTTCACTGTAGGTCTACATGCAAGCCCCTTCACTGTAGGGCTATGCGTAAGCATGCCCCTTCACTGTAGGTCTACATGCAAGCCCCTTCACTGTAGGGCTATTCGTAAGCATGCCCCTTCACTGTAGGTCTACATGCAAGCCCCTTCACTGTAGGGCTATGCGTAAGCATGCCCCTTCACTGTAGGTCTACATGCAAGCCCCTTCACTGTAGGGCTATGCGTAAGCATGCCCCTTCACTGTAGGTCTACATGCAAGCCCCTTCACTGTAGATCTATGCGTAAGCATGCCCCTTCACTGTAGGTCTACATGCAAGCCCCTTCACTGTAGGGCTATGCGTAAGCATGCCCCTTCACTGTAGGTCTACATGCAAGCCCCTTCACTGTAGGGCTATGCGTAAGCATGCCCCTTCACTGTAGGTCTACATGTAAGCCCCTTCACTGTAGGGCTATGCGTAAGCATGCCCCTTCACTGTAGGTCTACATGTAAGCCCCTTCACTGTAGGGCTATGCGTAAGCATGCCCCTTCACTGTAGGTCTACATGTAAGCCCCTTCACTGTAGGGCTATGCATAAGCATGCCCCTTCACTGTAGGTCTACATGTAAGCCCCTTCACTGTAGGGCTATGCATAAGCATGCCCCTTCACTGTAGGTCTACATGTAAACCCCTTCACTGTAGGTCTATGCAGTAATCTTTGGAATGGTTAGCTTTGGAATGGGTAGTAAGTAAGTACATTTTATATATAACGCACATGTAAAATAACAGTAGCTGTAGCTGTAAATGTCAACAGTTTAGTTGACCTGAACCTATAAATATGTCAACAAGAACTTTAACAAGTATTTCAAAGTGCAAATGCACAAAAGCATATATTAAGTCTTGTCTTTAAAGTAGTAACTGAGAGAATTCAGTAACTGATAAAATACAGCCATTTTTACTGGTATGTAAACTGCATCTCACAAACACTGATTTTCTTCCTGCCCTCCATCAGGAAGCTCTATCCCCCAAACAATGCCCTTCTGGGCATGGCCACTATGAGGGCAGGTGTGACAAACTGGCATGCTGGTTTGATCGAAGTGGGCCATGGCATGATCTGTAAAGCTTATGCAATCCTCTTGATTACTCATGGACCTCACCACCCAATCACAAAGGATCTAGAGGTAAAACATCAGCATTAAAAATTATTGTTCACGCACATTTTTTTTTATGTTGAAAATATAACAAAAATTGTTAGATTAGGTTTGTTTTTACAGTTCCATGAATGGAACTTCATGAATATCCCTAATTATGCCAAAGTTTTATCCAAATTAAAGGCACATAAAACGTTTTGAAAATAACTTGCCTGAATTGTGTATCAAAAATGAACTAAAATAGCTAATCACTGGGATGAAATTGGTCTAATTATGTTTATTTGTATTTACTCCATTGGTGAAAACAGATTGATGTGTCTGTCTAGGACAGAATGCTTTGTTTATTACAGTATTATAGGGGTACAGTACACAGTAGTACACACATACCACTGCACTTGTAAAACACAATACCTGTGTCTTTACCTAGCGCATGCGCACTCAGACAGAGATGGAGCTGCACATGTTCAAGCAGAATGAGAAGGTATACCACAGCATGCGAGAGGTGGCCGTCCATAACAAGCCTTCAGCCTCTCAGAGAGGAAAGGTCCAGTGACGAACCAGTGGGGTGTTCACAACAAACACACCTTTGAATGCTTGCTCACTCTTCTTTAGCCACCGTAAATTAAGCAAGTGGTGTAAATTGGACAGAGCAGACCTTTTTTCCGTGGGCCTTATTCTTGCGTATTTTGCCACATTACACAATTGTTTGCATCAGATGAGTTTGGTATTTCTGTCACACTGGAGTTGAAAGCCCTCAGCGCAGTAATTAATGGAGTCTGTGTTAAATTAAATTACCTGCTTTATTGCTGAAAGTGGAACAAAACCAATGTTTAATGTTTGGAAATTACTCTGACATGGAACATTTTTGTGTAAATAAACATGAAATTGCCCAGTGAGAATTATGAATAAAGATGTCTCCTGTTCAATATACTTGTGATTTTAAGACTTATTTTAAGAAACTAAATGTAATTCCTTGTTCTTCACTTTTTGTTGTAAGCTATAATAGTCCTGTAATGAGTGATGTAGGCCTATGTTGAATTAGATTTTGCAGAAAACTGTTTAAATGGCATGCAATGCTAGTTCACAAAAAGCCATATATCATGCTATAATTTTAACATTCATTGACCATGTACAATGTAAAACACAGGGAAGTATAGCACATGTAGGTGTAATAATACTTAATTCAATTTTAACTGTGGTGAAGTGCTTTAGTGATTCATGGTCAAGTCATCCGGTCTGAATGCGCTGCTAAACCCTAACTAACGCTCCCTAAGCAAAGAGTGTGTTTCATATTTTTTTAAAGACCTACAGTGTAGACATTCAATTTTGCTAAATGTTTAAGTATAAAATGTAATTTACTTTATTGAACTAGTTTACTTGTATCATTAATATATATTGTAATATAATTAATAATATATTAAATATATATTACTAATAGTAATTAAATATCTTAATAGTAATATATTAAAATAGCTTAATATGCACTGTGCAAAATGGTTTTCCTATATGTTTCTAAAACATTTATCATAGGATTTGACTGCCAGCTAAAGCAAGGACTATCAGCAGATCAATATTGCAAATGTACAGGGCAAGGGTACTCCACGGCCAAAACATTCCAGTGTGGTGATCCTTCACCAGATCATGTTTGAAAAGACTGTACCATACCTGTTTTTTATAAATAAATAGTGTCCATCACCAGAGTAAGTCTGTACAGTTTGTGTTGTAACATTTTTTTAAATAAATCAATATTAAGTCATTACAGATTTTAAGCAAATGAATATACTGATTTCGTATAGGCTAATATTGGTTATCTGTTTCACAAAATTTTTCTATAATGCAAAAACAATTTTACTACCATGTATAAGTGGTATACCTTGGCTATTTAAAGTTAGATCTACTGTAAAGTTAGATTCTACTGTAGTTAGATTCTACTGTATCATTTGGTCATAAAACCAATTTAAGGTCATACTACCTTTAGACAAATTAATATACTCATTTCATGCAGGCTAATTTTGGGTATCTATTTCTCAGAATTTTCCCACAATGCCAAAACACAAGACTGGTTATCAACAATTCAAATTTAGGCAGATTCTACTATGCGATTTCTCCAAAAATGTATATTAAATTCTTAATGTTATTAACGTGGTTTCTCTTAATGCCAAAACAATTCTACTACCACCCCAGAGTGTTAGGTTTGTCCACATTCCCCTCCCATCCAAACATTTTTGCACGGATGGACACCAGGTACTTGTATGTACTCACCCTTGATGTTCTAATATCCAGATGTTCACCACAAGCTTTTTTGTCTTCCTGATGTTTTGTTAGAGATGGTTGTATGGATGTAATGAAGGCACACACACACACACAAGGGAAAGGATCCAACTTTCATTTACAGGGCTGGTAATCTTGGTCAGGTTAGTCTGAGGTCGAAAACATGAGGCAGAGTCCAGAAGGTGTCCAGGGGTCAGGCAGGAGACGAGGTCTGTAACACAGGCAGGATTTGGCAACCAGGAAGACAAACATGTACATGGAAAGCTTGGCATGCAACCCGAGAATGGCAATACTTCGCAAAGAGTGTGCGAGGGAGGGGAGCTTAGTCATCTGTTGTGTCAAACTAGTACTCTGGCAAACGAGAGGTGTAGGGGGGAAGAGGGAGGCGTGGTTCATGGAATTCATGACAATGGACACCAGTCTAAAAAATGGTTCACCAGTCTCCTGTACTCCCCCCCCCCCCTCTCCTTTACACATCCATGATTCACAGAGTAAGACTGGGTAGCAGGTAGCCCATGGCATCCTCAAACCACATATGGGGCCGATGGGCTGACTGTAGGGGGTCCAGTGCTACACCAGTACGTGTCCTGAGATGACATAGGACAAGCCTCTCCACTTCTTGCAGTGTGATCTCAGTGCTACAGATCTGAAATCATTCAGTTAATTGGGATGCCTGCTCTTTGGTACCAGTCCTAACATAGCATAATTACCAGTCCTAACATAGCATAATTACCAGTCCTAACATAGCATAATTACCAGTCATAACATAGAGCATAAGCTGTTGACAATAAGAAATTGTCAGTAGTCCATTCTTGAACATCATGGCAAGAAATACCAGTTGTATACTGACAATAATTATTTCCTGTCCACTCTGGTTCATTCAAGAGAGAGGGAGAGAGTATGAGGATGTTGACAGGTCAGGGAGAGCAGGTGACATGAAGGAGAGTGAGAAAAGGGGCAAACATTTATGGTTAAGACCAAGTAATGATGGTAACAACAACAACAACAACAACAACAACAACAACAACAATAATAATAAATAGTTGAAAATTACATATGAATAATCAAGAAAAGCCCTAATTTCAAATAAAAAACATTAAGTCTAAAAAAGTGGTCCCCCAGTGTTTGTGTGTGGAATGGATGAATGGAGAAGAGAAGATAGTACAAGAGGAGAGGAAGAAAGACATAAAGAGTAGAGATGATTGGAGAGAAGAGAGGAGAAGAGAGGAGAGGAGAAGAGAGGAGGAGAGAGGAGAAGAAAGGAGAGGAGAGAAGAGGAGAGGAGAGGAGAAGAGAGGAGGAGAGAGGAGAGAGGAGGAGAGGAGAGGAGAGGAGAGAAGAAGAGAAGAGAAGAGAAGAGAAGAGAAGAGAAGAGAAGAGAAGAGAAGAGAAGAGAAGAGGAGAGGAGAGGAGAGGAGAGGAGGAGAGAGGAGAGGAGAGGAGAGGAGAAGAGGAGAAGAGGAGAGAGTAGAGGAGAGAGGAGAGGGCTGGAGAAGTTAAAATGAGAGAAGAGCAGAGCAGATGACCCTGATGCCCACCCAAGTGTAAGTAAATAAAAGTAAATAAAAATAATAAAAATAAATAAAAGCATCACTTTCCTAAATTTTGGTCACAATATCTGTACTTGCCTTTATATAACAGCGCATATATTTGTGTTTATATTATTATGATTATACTTTATTAGTCCCTTATAATAATAATTTCATCTCATGGGTTAATGAATTTCTTGTCCCACAGGTAGATTTGGTCCCCTCCAATGTTCTGTTCATGGCTACGGCCTTGCTAGTGTGAGTACATTTAGTCTCCCATGCTCTTCCATTTGATAGATGATGAAATCGGTCACATCTGCCAAGTCTGTGTACTGTCTTACAATGATTGATGAATGTCAGGTCATTCTTTTTCAGATGATAACCCAAAATGGTATAAACTAAAGTTAGAAAAATTTATTTATATCTTACAAAACTCAGATTTTGGAACTCATGTTATTTGAGTTCAAGAACTGTCAGAGACCACAACAGATACCACTACACCTTCCTGTAACATTTTTAAATGTGCTACATTCTAGATGATGTTTTCATTCTCCCCAGAGTATGGAGTTCTTTACTATGGTGCAGAGCCCTTAAAGGGACAAGGCATAGGGAAAAATGATTCATGTTTTGCGTTCTCTCGCAAATGTTCTTCTACATTTACTATGTTTCAAAAAATGCTAAATAAATTCAGCATATATAACTTTCAGCTTTAGCCTCATAAAATTCCCAAGAGCTTCATGTAGCTTACATCTGGTCACGTAGCCTATAGCTGGTCATTTCACTAAGGAGAACTAACAACTAAACTGGCACTTTCTCAGTATCGCATCCAAAAGATTCCAGTCTTCGGCATTACTTCTAACATTATTAGCATTTGTCTATGAACTAACCATGTTAGTAGGTAAATGTCATATAAACAGCAGCTTCAGCTATTGTTATTGTAACACAGCATAGCAGGATTTTATGTAACTGTAATAGATGTCTCTCTGTAACTAATAGAATTACAGTTAGACATCTATATATGTCTAATAGAACTGTAGTAGATTGTATAACTGTAATCAATGGTTTTTACATATTTTCATGTGAAACCCATTTATTACTATTTCTCACAATTCTTGATTCACCAAAACTAATGGGCCAAATTTCTGATTTACATTCAATTTTAAATTTTTACTTTTTGTAAACATAGTTCTCCTATATTTGGGCTTGGACTCTGACATTTGTAAAGCTGCTTTGTGACAACATCTGTTGTAAACAGCACAACGCTTTCACACAGGTCAGTTGTAATCACAGGGCCACTGCTGGCATATAAAAAATACAGTTGAGAATTAATCAAGCCAAGTTTTATTTTATTAAGTATTAAATATGATCTTTATGAAAAAATCTGGTTGCATAAGACTCTACATATTGAAGTTATGTTTTTGGTATAGTGGAGTAAGCCTGTCAAAACACTCCTTAATTCATTGGTGAACATCAAGGCATGGCATAGAAAATGTTCAAGATTACATTACCAGAACAATCATCCCAACACAATGTAAAGATACCTCCAACACTTCCATTAAGGTAGAAATATGTCTTAACCTAAAACATTAAATGAGGTTATGAATACATTGAAAGGTTATTAGTTAATCTGCTTATCACTTACTTTGCTTTAGGCTGAAAAGCTTTGTCCAGGAAAAGTTTTATTTGTTTTAATCGAGTCATGATTTCTATTTTGTACCAGCCCCAGTATCCAGGCAGAGTAGATATGTCAACTACAGTTTCAAGTCTGAACCGCGATGCCACTGTTGTTTTGAAGCAGTGAAGATAGCTGTTGGTAAGGCTGCGACCCGGTTTATAACAAACGCCTCCACTCACTGTTGTCCTCACTGAGTGCTCCTCTTTCAACTACATCACACTTCAAATAATTAAGGTCATAAGGATTTACTATTTCACTAAAATAAATAGAAACCATGACTCAGAAAAAAGCTAAAAATGAAAGAGTACAAGCTCTACAGTAGTTCTATAAGAGTCTAAGATGCCTCTTCAGTATGCTTCTGTTAATCTTACCATTGGGCATATCACATTTTAGCAGAGTGTATAATGTATTTTACCAGTGGTTTATACTGTATTTTACCTGAGGGTAAACCATATTTTATTATAGTAAAGCAAAGTTTACCAGAGGGTATGCTACATTATTTTAGTATTTGTCCATTTTAGTTGAGACCTTATTCTAAAGACAACTTTAATGAGGTGATCTGATCATACATTCTGATCATAGATTCTTTATACATTCTGCAATCATACATTCTTTTAATGCTTATCATTTTCATTATAGATTTTAGAGCATCGATTGAAATTCATCCTAAAACAAGAAGTGATGGTCCTATTTCAAGCCTTCTGAATTTGTATGCAGATTTCCTGTTATTCTAACCATTTTACAGGTTGTCAAATTCAAAGGTTTTATAAGTTCTTGACAAAGAAGTAAGGTAGAGATGGGTTTACAAGTATACTCACCTCGTATATTAGATTATTACAACTCGGTAGCAGAAATGTGTCTGTTGGCCAAAAATAACAGCTCAGATATCCCAGGTGCAGCTCTTCCAGAGAGAAGACTCTAAATGACTAAAGGGGGATGATAAGACTTCTGCCAGAGAATTAGCCCCATTTATAATGGCCAGGTTACAACAACTTAGTTCCTAAAAGGTGTGACACTGGCGGCACAGAAGAAGCAAAAGGCGAAGCTGAGCTAACATGCTTTTTATTTTCCATGACAATCACGGTAAGTAATCCGTTAGGAAGCTAGGTCGGGGTGTGATACACTGAGGGATCTCCGTAGTCTCCCTGGCTACTAATGCGCAGCGTTGTTCCTTGGGACCTGTGGGGGAATAAATAGGGAGACACAATGATGAGGAGCAGGTGTCTCCAATCAGTAATCGGGCGAATGAGAATGGGGTAGACGGTAAATGGTACGGCCCCCGTCTGACGTGGGTGTGTTCCTTTCGGTGGTGGACCGGACAACCATGACAGAACCCCCCCCAAAGACCCCGCCAGCCGCCTGGAGCGGAGCGGGCCTCCGCTGGTGCGGTTGGTGGAAGGAGGCAATGAGGCCAGGGTCTAAACTCTGGGAGGCCTGGATCCAACAACGTTCATCAGTACCGTACCCCTACCAGTCCACAAGGTATTGCAACCCCTTATCCCTCCTCCGGGAATCAAGTAGGGCCCTCACCTTGTACGCCAGGCCCCCTTCCATGTCAAGGGGCGGAGGTGGGGTGGTCAAGGAACTGTCCTCCATGGCAAGGGGACCTTGCATCATGGCCTTCAGTGCCAAAACATGGAAGGCCCGGGAAGCCCAACTACACCCTGTCAGACCAACCTAGTAAGTTACCTCATTGATCCTTTCTGTGACTGTATACGGGCCCTCGTTTTTAGCTGCCTGTTTGCCGTTGGCGCCTGCACAGCCATCTCTGGTCGAGACCCACAACTTCTGACCCAGTGCATATTGCGGGGTCTCTCTCCTTCGCCTGTCCGCCTTCCTCTTGAACGTGGCGATTGCCTTGCACAGTCATTGATGCGTCTCCTCCAAAGTCTGTTGGCTCTCTGTGCACCAAGTTTCGACTGCCAGCTGGTCCAAAGTGGGGTTGTTGCAGGGGTAGAGCAGTGGTTGATACCCTAGAACACACTCGAAGGGAGTAAGACCAGTACCCGTGTGACGCAGAGAGTTCTGTGTGTACAGGGGAGGTACGCACTCCACGTCTTGGGATGTTGTTGACAATATAGACAGCAAAACTTACCAAGTTCCTGGTTAGCCCTCTCCACATATCCGTTTGATTGTGGGTGATAGCTGGATGTTAGGCTCACCATAATGTTGAGCTTGCCCATCAGTTCTCTCCACACTCAAGATGTGAACTGAGGGCCTCGTTCAGACACGATGTCCTCCGGCAGACCTAACTGGCAGAATACTGGGCGGAACAGCAGGTCGGCCATCTCCAGCGTGGTGGGTACGGCCGCCAAAGGGATAAACTGGACCATCTTCGAGAACCTGTCAACAACAGTCAGAACTACCATGTTGACTTCAGAGGTCAGTAGGTCAGTGATGAAGTCCACAGCGAGGTGCGACCATGGTCTTAGAGGAATAGGCAGGGGGAGCAAGTTCCCGACGGGGGGCACGCGTGAAGACTTGCTGCAGGCGCAGTCCATACAGGAAGACACATATTTCACTACGTCTTTGTGTGTAGCAGGCCACCAGTAGTGAGTGCCTATTAACTGTTCCGTACATGTGGCACCAGGGTGTCCCATTCCCACAGAGGTATGTGCCCATGTGATCAGAACACCCTGATATTTCAACGGTACGTAGAGGTGTTCGGCTGGGCACTGTGGATATAGATTCACAGCCTTTATTTGTTGGTCAAGATCCCACTCCAGGGATCCCAAGAAGCACGAGGGGGGAAGAACAGGCTCCTCACTCGTTGGTAGGGCTTCTGCGTGGTGTTGTCGGGACAATGCGTCTGCCCTGGAGTTCCTCTCCTCAGGCCTGTAGGTTACGTGGAACTTGAACCTGGAAAAGAATATGGACCACCGGGTTTGCCTAGTGTTTGGTCTTTTAGTGGTCTGTAAGTACTCCAGGTCTTTGTGGTCGGTGTATACCGTAAAGGGGTGTCTTGCTCCCTCAAGCCAATGCCTCCACTCCTCGAAGGCTAATTTCATGGCCAACAAGTCGCGGTCCTCTACACCGTAGTTTCGTTCTGCAGGGCTTATTTTCCAGGAAAAGTAGGTAATGGGTTTGAATCCCCCTCTCTCACCCAAATGTTGGGACAACATGATGCGCACTCCGGTGTCCAAAGTGTCCACCTCCACCACAAAGGGCCTTTCCAGGTCAGGTTGCTGCAGTACCGGTGCAATGGTGAAAGCGACCTTGAGCCCCTCGAAAGACTTCTCCACCTCGGGGGTCCACCTGACCCGCTTAGCCGGTCCCCAAAGTTGGTCTGTGAGGGGTTTTGCGATGAAACTAAATTTCCTGATGAACCTCCTGTAGAAGTTCACAAAGCCAAGAAACCGTTGTAGCGCCCTGCATGTGTATGATCTAGACCAAAGCACTCACCGCCTCCACTTTGCCTGGTTGCATATGCACACTGCCCTCCTGGATGACGTATCCCAGGAAGTCTACCTCCCTACGGTGGAACTCACATTTCTCCGCCTTGTAGTATAGGTGGTTCCTTAACAGGGTCTGGAGCACAGCCCGCACGTCGAGCACGTGTTGGTTCCAGGAGGAGAAATAGATCAGGATGTCGTCGATGTAAGCGATGACAGATCTTCCAAAGTACTCCCTCAGAACCTCATTGATGTAGGCCTGAAAGATGGATGGGGCCATGGCTAGGCCATACGGCAAGACCAAATATTCGTAATGGCTGGTGGAAATGCTGAAAGTGGTTTTCCACTCATCCCCTTCTTTGACCCGTATCAAGTTATACGCGCTACGTAAGTCCAATTTGGTGAAATATTTAGCTCCCCTCAGCTGTTCAAGTGTTGCTGTATGCAGCAGGAGTGGATAAAGGTACTGAACTAACAGTTTGTTTAACTCTCTGTAGTCTACGCACGGTTGTAGGCCTCTGCCCTTCAAGTTTTTTTTTCAGTGGTACAGATTGTGTTATGATTCTATCTTAGACTGAGTTACAGAACAACACGGTGAGAAAATCTTTGTTTTGCACTGAATTTATGTCTATTTTGGCATTTGCTTCTTAAGGAATTTGACATCAAACTTTGTGAACTTTGTTTTTGTTTTTGCTTTCTTGTGTGGGCAAAGAAAATTTCAGAAATGTTGCTGGAGACAGAGGAAAAAACATGGTTTCAAAAATATCCAGATATATGTGGACACAACCTTTAGAAGCAAGTAAACGTTTCAGACAAAAAATGAGTTTGTATATGATTATTTTAGAGTAATTAGAGCAATTGGAGTTTTATTGCTTGTGTATTTCCTCATTCATATGTCTGAACCTCAGTTTGAAGACATTTGTTCATGTGTTGTACTAGGGAAATGTAGTAATCCTTCAAGGTTTCCATTATTCAAAAAGATAACATCAAAAAGATAATGTCCTTAAGACATTTCTAGGAGGAAAGTTGTTTTTCTATTTTTCTTTCTCTCTATAACCAGGTTCATTTCAGTTCCAAAAATCAAACATCCATATGAAAGCTGTGCACTTCAAATGAAATCATCTAAGATAGAAGTGCTCTCGATCTGCCTGTATTGTATAGGAATAGTTTCAGATTTTCACTGAGTGAATCCCATTTCCCAATAATAATCCCAATAATTTGTTTAATAAGTGTGATCATGCTAATTGTGCAAAAAAAATGGCTGTTATATTTATTGATTCAAAATGTATCATTTTGTTCATTTTTGTAAATTTTTTGTTTAAATGACAATTTGTTCTGTAAAGTTGTTTACATGTTTACTGTATTTCTACAGAATTATGCTAGAAACCACAACTGCCAGTTATTCTTTCTGTAAACAGTTATTTTTTACACAGTGTTGAAATGAGGATAAATCCAAGAGACAAAGGAAACACATGTCTATATTTATTAGACAGGAAAATTAAAACTGAGTGATCAAGGCGGGTCAGCCAAGCACACGGACAGGTCAGGGAGCTCTGACTGCTTCAGAGGGTGGTAGTCCAAGAATACCCAGCAGCCCACAATCCACCGTACACAGGAGACATGCAGCCCCCCACCAATCGAGGATCTGCACCCTTCTGCATCATGGTTTGGAAGAGCAAGCTCACGTAATAGCTCCAAATAGGTGGTATGGGAGAACATTATCTTCTCCTTGGACTTTTTACCAAAATAATTCAGATAAGTCAAATATTTGTAGAAATTCGAATGAGCAAAAATAAATTTCTATCGCTCAACCTCTTCAGTCTCGAGCTGCTCTGGACACAAAGGAGTGGGTTGTTTTTTTGGCCCACACAGGCAGGGGGTGAAGGGCCAGATTTACAGGCTACAGTGCTGTTAATGGCCATGACCCAGGACATCAGCTCTTGCTCACACTCAGCCTGGAAGTAGAAATGTCTCATTTGCCGTCCTCGGGCACAGCACATTGGACCTCTTCTTGTAATCCACAACGCGGAAAGCCGTGACATTGTGCAGGTGGATGGAATTCTTGCGATACGTCTCGGACAAGCCTTCCTAGGGGTTGTACGGCTTCTTCTGCAGAAACAGAGTCACGCCTTTCAGAATGGCCTAAAATGGCTTCCATGCCTTCTTTCCCTTTCTTCTTCTCTTGCCATTCTTGTCTGTGAGCCTTTTACGGATCAGGTAGCCAGTTTTATGAACAGCGTTGCAGTCGTCGACACTGGCTAAGTGCTGTGCAGAGCTGCAGCAGAAATCTGTGGACGCAGAAGTGTCCGTCTTGCCTGGGACCAAATGTTCATGATCATCATCATCGTCATCTTTGCCGCATTCCAGTTTCTTTTTTCTCACTGAATGATACAGTTGTTTGGACAGCTTCTTAGGAAACACAAGACCACCATCCACCCTCCTCAGATTGCTCAAGAAGTCCTTAGAGGATATTTTTTTAATGCCACCATCGTGACCATAGAGGTCAGTATTCAGCAGCATCATGGCACAGGTCATGAAGTGCACCATATCCACAGAGGCTGCAGCTGTTGGATTGCATTGGTGGTACAACTCAGAGAAATGAGTCAAAATGCATTCCTGCTTCTCACTTGAAGCCTCTAGAATAAATGCTTTGATCTAAGTATATATATATGGGAGACTGAGTCTACCTCACATCCTACCTCACAGTCTACCTCACAGTCTACCTCACAGTCTACCTCATATCCTACCTCACAGTCTACCTCACAGTTTAGCTCACAGTCTACCTCACACTCTACCTCACGGTCTATCTCACATCCTACCTCATAGTCTACCTCACATCCTACCTCACAGTCTACCTCACACTCTACCTCAGTCTACCTCACATCCTACCTCACAGTCTAGCTCACACTATAACTCACAGTCTACCTCACATCCTAGCTCACACTCTACCTCACAGTCTACCTCACATCCTACCTCACAGTCAACCTCACACTCTACCTCACATCCTACCTCACAGTCTACCTCACATCTTACCTCAGTCTACCTCAGTCTAGCTCACACTCTACCTCACATCCTACCTCACATCCTACCTCACAGTCTAGCTCACACTCTACCTCAGCCTACCTCACATCCTACCTCACAGTCTACCTCACATCCTACCTCATCCTACCTGCTCTGTGTGCGTGTGTGTGTGTGTCTGTGAGTGTGTGTGTGTGTGTCTGTGTGTGTGAGTGTGTGTGTGTGAGTGTGTGTGTGTGTGTGTGTGTGTGTGTGTGTGTGTGTGTGTGTGTGTGTGTGTGTGTGCGCTTTTAATGAGAAAGGGACACATTTCAGTAACCTCTGGACATGCTTACACATACACTCACAACACAGACCTGTATAGATAGTGCCTCATAATAAAAAGGTTTTGGCCCTTTTTACATTTACATTTACAAACCGTTTACATTTATATTAAGGATTTCTAATTAAGACAGCAAATTAAAGGTGGACTGAGATACAGTTAGATTCGGTAACATGATAATGCAATATAGCTTGATCATACAACAATGTAGCTAAGCACAGAGTGAAAACCTTTTGTTTCCTTATGTATTATGCTGCATTAGCACAGATGTGTGTCCCAACATGTCTGGGACAGCAAGAGAGAGGGAGAAAGATTGATAGAAAGCTAGAGAGAGAGAGCGAGAGAGAGAGAGAGAGAGAGAAAGAGAGAGAGGCCCTGCTAAACCAACCCCCTGAAAACAAGCTCTCAGAAACACAGGAGTGAAACCTGAACTAGGGAGGAGGAGAGCTTCACTTTTCCCTAAAGTTATATATATTTTGAGGTTGAGCACTGAAATTTAGGCTTTGGCTTGGTCCAGCAATGAAGAAATCTATAGATCTTGACTCATCAAGTAGGTGTAAATAATTTATAATCTGTTAATGGTAATATTTTCTCTGGTGCACATAACTTGAGAGCTATGAAAAGAAATGTGAGCTATGTTCTATTTCTCTCTCTTTACTGTAACACTGTAATGGGAATAAAAAAAAAAAAAAAAAATTCTCAGAGTAGCATTAAGTAAGATGTCACCATTGCACTGCAGCATTTCAGAGGCTGACTAACACGAAAAAGATTAGACTGAAGTGTACAAGCTTACAATAGGTAGTGGATGTCCGCTGAGGAGTTTGCAACAATCCATACCATTAAGGAGGCATAAATTGTCCTTAAGCCTCGAACAGTCACAAACAGACAGTCTTGCGCCGTCTCAATGGAAGCAGAGAGATACAGAACTAGGAGTCCTGAGCCCAGAAGGATCCATATTGACTCGCCCACCAGAGGAAGCGTTTGGTTAGTTCCTTCCCTGCTTCTGGAAAGCTCAGCCAACAGTAGTTATTCTCCACATTTTGGATTACTGACTTTCATGTTCCTAGATTCAAGAAAAAGTTGTGTACAGAATTTGCTGCACTTTATTCTAAAATTCTTAATCATATTCTTGCAATCATATGAAAGCCAGTCATGTGTTGCGTACCAAAAAGCGCATTTGCTTTAGTTTCATATATGACACTTAGACTGTTGAAGGAAAACTAATTCAGGGTCCCTTGCCCAGAAGTGACTTTTGATGTATTAGACGTTGTCAGATTAAGTCAAGGTGAGATATGTAGTGCAAAATCAAACACCATGGCATGTACTGGGGACAATGGAAAGACTATGCTGGAGAACAGATAAGCATGGGACTACAGACATGCTGGTTAGACTTTTCTCACGTCTGCCATTTCTATTCTCATTAGGACAATTTAGACTGCAGTACATGGAGCACGTGAGAGATACTTTGGGACAGGTACTTTGTACCTCCTGCTCCACTGAGTTTCACTCTGATCGATCATGCTTCTTTGTTACAGTAGGAATTTGGACATCATTTTACAAATGACGTCTCTTACGTCAGGAGACTGGGCGATGCGTATGCTCAAAAAGAACTAAAGTTCTTCAACGTAAGAGCTATGAGAATGCTGCTCAAACAGCTCAAACAACTCAAAATCAAGTTGCACTGATTTCAAGGAACAGAGGTTCGCCTTTGCAAGGTAATTATGTGATTGGTGTGTAAACGAAAGCAAGTATGGTGGTCGGAACGAGTGGGCTGGCTGACTCCAGGTCCCTAGAATCCCGACTTGACTTATTGTACCGCAATACTTGGTAGGTGGCTAGCTGGAGTTTCAGGAAGAAGAGCCCCAGGACCACGAAATCCACGTAGAGCTTGGCGTCCTCCATGTCCAGTAGCTGCAGCACCTCTTCGGGCTTCTGGAACTTGCACACAACCCCCGGGCACTCCAGTTCAGAGCGGTTCATACCTTAGATGGACAGGAAGTCATACCTGTGTGGTCAGGGGTCAAGATGGATTAGCGGTTTATGTTCAGCACTTGTGATGTGTATAACCAGCAGTCAAAAACAAAAATGCCAAGGAGGTAAAGCTGAAGGCAAAAATGTAGGATTTGAGGATTTCAACTGCAAGTCACACCATTCAGTGCATAGGGCTTTGGGTTATCAATTGGAAGGTTGCAGTTTCAAAAATTGGCTCTGTCATGCAGCCACTGTTGGGCTCTTGAACAAGGCCCTTAAACCTCTTGACTCCAGGGGCTCTGTACAATGGTTGACCCTGTGCTCTGACCCCAGCTCACAAGGAAGATGGGATATGCAAAGAGAAACAGTTCATTGTACTGTTCATATGTGTATATGTATGTATGACCAAATAAAGGCATTCCATCTGGTCTAGATCTTAATCTGTTGCCAGATATGGTGTTGTACTCACAAGGTAACCAGGACCTGTCAGACCTGCTACGGAGCATCACTATACTGCCATGGGAGAGGCATTATTCATGTTAGATGTTCATACACATGTTCATGTGAGCAAGGAAGTGCTCTTTATTATCCATAGGAGAATAATACTGTTAAGCCCTGACGAAACAAAAAACACTCTTTCTTCTAGAAGACAGCGAGGTGATGTGTCTAGACTCTCAGCACCTGTGGCCAGCTAATGTGCAGCGCTGTCTTCTGGGACCTGTGGGTTTAAATGGGTAAAACTGAAAATAGGGAACAGGTGAAGTTAATTAATAATCAGGTGATAGGGAGCGGTGCGTGTAGGCGGTGTGATCCCTAGCAGGAGTGGCTGTGTCCCTCCTGCTGGAAGGCCGACCAGACATGACAGAAATAAGTCAATAGTTAAAAAAATGTAATCCCTATTTTTAGTGGCAGCTGAGTAAGTAGCTGGCTACAGTTATAGACATTACAGTTTTCCACTACAACACCAGCTGAGAAGTTATTCCCCTTTCAGGGATGCAACACATGAGTTTATTGATAAAGATCGAGACATTAAATGTACTGAAATGCATGTAAGAAATTGTGCAAAAAACTGTAATATGGACAGAGGCGGATAGAGTTCTCAAGTAAAAGTACTGTCACTTTAAAATAATAATTACTCAAGTAGAAGTAAAAGTAGTCATTTAATTATTACTTAAGTAAAAGTAAGAAAGTATTTGTTAAAAAGACTACTCAAGTAGTGTTACTTCATTTAATGACATATTAAACAAGAAAAGCAAAGTTTATATAGATAGATAGATAGATAGATAGATAGATAGATAGATAGATAGATAGATAGATAGATAGATAGATAGATAGATAGATAGATAGATAGATAGATAGATAGATAGATAGATAGATAGATCTTCAAAATTACAATTAAATTACACAGAGTTTGCAGAGAAATGTTTCAGACAAAGGTCCTTCATCAGCTGAAGCACTTTGCTTGCACAGCTGATGAAGGACCTCTGTCCGAAATGTTCTGTTTTTACTTTAAGTTTGTAGTACTTTACTACAATTTTGAAGATCTTTTACTACAGAACCCTGCAGTTACTCACCTAGAATCTTCTTTGGATATCTATATATAATATAACACCTGATCCTTTCATGCATAGTTTTTAAGTGAAATTTACAATAAGTACATATTACTTATTCATAAATACATTATTACACATACGCCTGTACAGTCTTGTACAGGTGTATGAATTTCGTGTCTATTTGGCCTCAGAAACATCCCTCTTCATTGTCCAGCAATAGTCTGTCGACACAGAGGGGCTCCACTTTCCTTGGTACTGATTTTCCATAGGCCTACTATGCATACTGATACATAATAGGTTCTATTTGAAACTATTTGTTTTAAGTAGACAGCTAAAAGAAATTTGGTAGAACACGTATGCTGTTTTTCATATGGGCTAAATATTGTGCATATAGCATAAGCCACAAGCATCACATTGGACTTTGCACATTGGATCACTTTGCACCTCCTATCAGGCCAGTCCCCACGCCTCATGCCAGGCCAGTCCCAGTGGCTACACCTCCAGGCCAGTCCCCTGATGGCTGCTTCACGTGGGCCTCCTGTGTTGCTCAGGACTCCTGAGGCAATACCACATAGCCAACCAGTAACTCCTAAGTATATGCATCCTCTGAGATTCCCTCGGCACATCTCAGAGACATGCTGCTTTCGGCAGTGCTGCTATTTTGGAACAGTGACCGGCTGCTTTCCCAGGGCCCACAAACAGCAGGGACGCACACGGAACCGGGACCAGCACAAGTCACTGTGGTGTCCGAGTCAAACGGTCCTTCAGCTGTGCTCCCGTGTCACTCTTATAACACCTGCTTCAAATAGCACCTGTTAAAACACTCTACATCCCCTCCTAAATAAAACCTCACCCAGTCTTAACCTGTGATTATGTTGCTACATATTGCAATACATATAGTCAGTTGTGATGAAACAGTCAGTATTACAGCAAAGTCGTATGTTCATGTGGGCATGTGTGGAGAACCTGAACACACAGAAGCACGCCTCTGCAGTACAAAATATTGTCATTTTAGCTGAATGAATTCTCTCTTCAGTAGACAAGGCAGCAGAGAGAGGCAGAAGCCAGCCAGAAGCTCTGGAGATCAGCTTCTTGCCATTTCTAACCCTTTATAAATGACATGCCTTTTCCTTGATACCGCTTCTGTTATGATCTGAAAGGAAGAATTGAGAGAAAATTCTGAGAATGAACTTTTGGTTTCAAATGTAATCTTCTCTGCCTCTCTCTCTCATTCGGATGTTTCTCAGACATGCTCACACATACATGCCCACACATGCACACCTGCTTACTTCTTGTGAACTTATGTGACCTTTATGGTTCCAAGAGGGAAAATCGTCAATACATTTTTAATTATATTTTGTTTGTTTTTTCCCCCTGCCACTGACATGTGTATGGCCATATATGTGCTGATTATCTTTCTGTTTGTCACAGTATGCCCCCCCCCCCCAAACATCTCTGTGTGTAGGTGTGTGTTGGTCTGTATTGTCACGCCCTCTCGTGTTGTTCACCTGATGCTTGTTGTGTGTAATCGTCATGCGTATATAAGTCTCGTGTCTTATTGTTGAGTTGTCGGTGTTTGAAACACAGCATGTGTTCTACGTCTAGGTGTTTTATGTTAATAAACGTCTGTTTCAACGTGCCTCGTCCCCGCATCCTACTTAAGCCTCCGAGCGTCACACTGTTCGGTTTTGGAGTAACAGAGGGAGAGAGAGATGGTGTATATTTTTGGGTGTGTGTGCATGCATGTGTCTAGGACATATCAGAAGAGCAGGTAACGTTGTTTTATGAAGACACAAATGCTCATTTTGGGTGGCGTGAGAAATGTGTCTGCTGTCAACACTGCTGTCATTTGAATTGAGATTGTTGAATGGATTATGATTTGATTAAGTGGAGCCTCTAAAGTGATTCGCTATGGTTACCAGGAAGCAGGTGTTCCCACTCAGAGAGGTGTGGGGCTGTCTGACATACTCACTCTCCTGTCATGGTCTCACCTCTTTCATGTTGTCAAGGTGACAATGATGCCTGGCACACAAACACACACACGCGCTCATACACACACATACACACAGATAAACCCCGGTGATGAGTGGCACACAAGTTAATCATTTAAGGGTTTATCATATTATTTGTATGTACTCTGTGAGTGTGTATGTCTGTCTAAAAGCAGATGAGGGTGTTCTTTGGATGTGTGTCTGCCCTGCATTTATTTCTCTGTGCACTCAGTTTGTATTAGCATTACTTGACTATTAGCTCAAACCAAATTACAGCCAGTCGTAACTCAAAGCAAATGACCCCTGGGCTGGAGATCACTAAGAAGGCAGTCTGTTTATGCACTTACTGTCCTGTTTGCGGCTGTTTCGCCTTGCTCCCTTTCCCCCTATTCCCTTTCCCCCTATTCCCTTTCCCCCTACCCCCTTTCCCCCTATTCCCTTTCCCCCATTCACTTTCCCCCTACTCCCTTTCCCCATTCCCTTTCCCCCTATTCCCTTTCCCCCTATTCCCTTTCCCCCATTCCCTTTCCCCCTACTCCCTTTCCCCCTACTCCCTTTCCCCTATTCCCTTTCCCCCTATTCCCTTTCCCCCTATTCCCTTTCCCCCATTCCCTTTCCCCCATTCCCTTTCCCCCTATTCCCTTTCCCCCTACTCCCTTTCCCCCATTCCCTTTCCCCCTACTCCCTTTCCCCTATTCCCTTTCCCCCTACTCCCTTTCCCCCTACACCCTTTGTCCTCCCTCAGCTCCCCTCGTTCCCTCTGCCCTGCTCCCCCTTCCCTCAATATCTCTCCTGTAACTCCCTCTGTCCTCACACTCTCTCCCTACTCCCTCTGTCCTCACTCCCTCTGTCCTCACTCCCTCTGTCCCTACTCCCTCTGTCCCCACTCCCTCTGTCCTCACTCCCTCTGTCCTCACTCCCTCTCCACTATTACCTCTACCCTTGCTTCCTCTCCCCTGGCATTCTTTTACTCCCTTCTCTCCTGCTATTTTTGCTCCTTACCCTTTGTCTTACGACTGGCTGTAATTTGGTTTGAGCCAATAGTCAAGTCCACAGAGACGGCGCTCACCACCCTGGTGGAGAAGATGAACGTCTTCAGGACGGACCGGTCCTGCCTCAGCAAGGTGGAGAAGGCAGGAGTGTGCAACTCGTTAAGGGCGGAGAGAGGGAGGGGACACATTCGCAGACAGACGGCTGTACAGGGTAAAGGAAGCTATCAGAGGGATGAAGATGATGATGAGGATGAGGACGGAAGGGCAGGGAAAAACAGGTGGGGAGAGAGTGACAGACTACAGACTGAACAGATGAAAGAATGAGAGAGGATAAATTAGCTGAAGTGATAGAGGAGAAGAAAATAGAGGAGAGGAGCCACTATGGAAATGGGAGGGAAGTAGAGGATGACCTGAAGAAGTCACATCACAGAAGCTTCGAGTTTCTTAACCACAGTGGTTTTAGCAGACGTCCAGTGTATACTGTTTATACTTATCTACAGGCAGCATGTCCCCAACACTTTGATGATGCCTCTCTGTAAGACTGAAGACCTAATTTAGGACATATGTGTTAAAAGCCTGCATTACATGTTAAAAGCCCCTAAATCAATAAGCAGACTAGTTAGCCCACGGTTGTCAGTTACATTGTTTGTCTGCACCCAGTTGTGGTCACGACTCTGTGGATGTGTGAACGGCAGCGTGTTGGCTGACGGACAGGCAGGGGCCCCGCGTTCATTTTCCGGCATTTTCTTTCACCTTTGCCAGCTCACTGTGCAGCACACTCTGCAGGTCATGCTGATATGATATAAGTGATGACTTCAAAGAGTCTTGTTTCTTAGCGTGGCATGCTGATACAGCTGAGCTGAGAGACAGGTAGACAGACAGACAGACGGACTCTGCTGGGAACACTTTCATTGGGCTCCATCTCTCACATCCTATCTCTCCTCCTGGAAAAACTCCGATGACCAGGTGTGCTCTTGTTTTTCTGAGGCAAAAAGCTTGCGGGATAAAAGTTTAAAAAAAAGAAAAAGAAAAAAAAAAAGCCTCTCTGTGATCCAGGCAGGTGAGGCAGAGCATCATATTTAGACAAGCCAGCGAGTTTATGAAGAGGTTAGCTAAACTTTGCGCTTGACCCAGTGGCTCGGGGACAGAAACGGACAGGAGACAGCGGTTTTCCCTTTTAGCCGTGTTTGTTTTTTTTCTGGCGACGGGCTCTTGCTGAGATGGAGACGGGTGAGCAGACTTTAAAGGCAGACACATGCCGTGCTGACGTCGAGGGGCACAGCCCGGGGGCGAACGGTCAGGGCTGAAGCAGCTTTATCGTTTCGTGAAAGGAGCTGGACTTTGCGTAGAGCCTCTTATCTGGACATCTCTCGAGTGCCTCTTTCAGAACGTGCGCAGCACTCGCTGGCTGAGAGTTACCCAAGCCTGCCCCCTAGTGGCAGAACAGGAACATTTCCAAGACCCTGCAAAAGGGGGCCATACTGCTATCTTACATAGTCTAAATTGAATAAGCGGTCTAACCTGAAGCATCTGTCCTGAATTAAGGAAATGAGGACTGGTGTTTAGCTGCTATAGTTCCATACGGCTCCAGTCTCAATGCCAGTGATGGAAAGGCCTCCAACAAAACTGACTTCTGTTATAATGTGTCTTTGAGCACCTGATATATAAACACTCCTCATTAGTTCAGATACCCAAAGTCTGTGGATACCTATCTGTTTGTATAGATCCCTGACAATTAGCTCAGATGGCTATCTTTTTGTTCAGATGCTCTTCAGTTATGAAAGTCTGTGAACACATGATATATAAAAACTCTTTATTTCAGATGCCCATCAGGTGAGATGCTCATCAGTTAGTTTGAATACTCTGTACCCACTATACACTGTACACTGTGCATGTCTGCATGTCACATAACGACTCTGTAAAAATGTCCAAGCATGCCAATAACACAGCAGTGGGCGGGCCCAATGTCCCTTGGCAATGGAACGGGAAACGAGTCCTAACGACCCAGAACAGAGGGTCTCGGAAACCGAAGAGCTGGTGGTCGTCTTCCAGAGAGGAAGGCGGGGCCTTTTTGCCACGCCCGTCCATGGCCAGAGGGGAGGGATTCCTCTCTGAAACAGAACGACGACTCCAGGCGAACACTCAAAACCAAAACCTGTTTGGCCAAACACACCTGACCATTCAGATACTGAATAGTTCAGCAGTTGTACATCAGCACTTCAGAAGAGCAGCACTTTTGAAGATTGGACAGTGCAGATGTTATGCCTGAAGTCTTTGACAGAAACTTTGTCATGCCTGGGGTTCATTTGCTGGTGTGGGTTCCTGTCAGGCTCTAACTAATGGCAGTAAATACTGAATGGCAGAGGGTGGTGGTGGTTCTGGGCTACACACTGCATTTGGTCTCCTACGCTTGTCATGCTGTTGAGCTGAGCAGGTTGGAGGAGCCTGCAACTGCATGCCAGGGCCAGCTTTTTTTTATTGTTTTTGTGTGTGTTTGTGTGCGTGTGTGTGTGTGTGTGTGTGTGTGTGTGTGTGTGTGTGAGAAAGAGAGAGAGAGAGAGAGATCACCTGGGTTTGGCAGGTGGGCACATACAAGCCTTTCTGCAAGTCACCCCCATAACAGCTGTGAATGACAACTTGCCTTATACTCTCAACCTAATAACACACTGTTCTTTCACCCCAGCATTATTCACTTCTCCTCTCTCTCTCTCTCTCTCTCTCTCTCTCTCTCTCTCTCTCTCTCTCTCATGCCCTCCCCCCTCAGGTAATCAGGCAGCTCATGAAGAAAGAGTTCACTCTGGATTTTTCTCGAGACAGGAAGTCCATGTCTGTCTTCTGCATGCCCACTAAAACAGGCTCCCAGAGCAAGATGTTCGTTAAGGTAGACGCACATCCCCTGAGCTTCAAGAGAGCGCTCAGCTGCTTGCTCTTTACCGCTGCTTCTCACCATCACCAGAGCTGCTATTCAGACGGCAGAAAACCTACTCGATGTTCAAATTCTACACATACTTGAACACGTGTATAAGTGACACTACAGTGCAGGGAGGACGTATTCTCTCTCCCTTCCTGCTTTCTGCTTTCCTCTCATCCTCTCTCCCACACCCCTCCTCTCCTCACTTCCTCTTTCTTCCTGTCGTTCACTTCCCCTCCTCTCCTCCTCGCCCCGCCTGTGGTAGGGGCCCCCGGAATGAATGAAGATCAAATGGGAATCCTTGCTTCCTTCTCTGAAAACTGTAGAAATGTTGAGAGACTTTTCTGGAATGCTT